>NC_041383.1:49630877-49665167 GCF_002162155.2 Triticum dicoccoides
CGAATGTTGTAGGTAGGTATCCATGCCACGGAGAAAAACTGCACCTCTGCCCTCTCAAATTCCAGTAGGCCAGCGACCCTGCATCTTTGACATGGGCAAACACAAATTCGATGGCACTCTTTATCGATCGCGCAGCCACATACTTCATCCATGTTTTCAATTCTATCGATATCTCACGTCCATGACTCCATTTCACACACATTGCATATGTTACATTTTTCTGTTTGAGATATCATCAACACATTGCCTCTGTTTCGCACAAACCATCTCTCTCACACCCACCCCCGTACGTACATGCACCTAAAGAAGAAGTGCACGCAGGACACACGTACTCACGTCTCCTTCCCGGCCACACCCGCGCGGGTACACGGTGGAGTTCATTTCTGTATGAAAAGGCAGCCCAGGTGATAATTTGACGCGTGTAGCGGTTGTTTACTCGAAGGAGGGTCGGGTACCACGCCTAAACGGAACAAAGTTCGAGTTGATGCATTAGCATTAAATAAAGTTATATATTCCTCAATGGCACGTACAGAATATAAAATGATTGTCGTGGGGAAAATGGAAAAATGGGTTTGTCTCTCATCACACCATCTCACACAAGGCGGCCGTGGACTCTCTCTCTCTCTCAGCGTTGGTCAATGATCCGGCCGCATCCCGTCCGCCGGCGGAAAGGGAGGATGTGCATCGTCTCTCCATTCGACGGCGTTGAGGCAGCACGTCCCGATCTGCGGTACCCGCTGTTATCTCTGACCAAGCTCCAGCGCGGTAGGGCCTTCGCCACTTGCTCGCTGCCGCAGTATGGGCAGATCCCGACCGCCGGCGCCCTCCTATTAACATCTTGATGACCCTCAGGTACAGCTTCCTTCGGCCTTGCTCCACTGCCCATCTTCCCACGTTGCTGCATGTGGATCTTCTTTAGTTGTTTGCTTAAATCATATATTGGCCGGCGTACTATCCATCTTGCAATCTCATCGTCAAACCATTTTTGATGAACCACCATGTGCTATCTTTCCCTTATTACATGGAACATGCTTCTTTTTTGTCGGCATATGTGTCTTCAACTCGTGTTATTGGGCAGTAATTGTTTCCTTACGACCTCCTTTTGCAAACAGGGCTATCCATTTTCACCTCGTTGCTATCGCGACCTTTTCGTGAACTGCACAAATCACTTTTTTCTAAAGAGTGTTTTGTGTAGTTCTGCCAAAATGTCACACAGGCAACGTTTTTACATTTCTGTGGGACTGCGGAAAGGGAGATTGGTTTTGCTATCCTCGTCATACAACTCCGTGCCTAATCTTCTCCAACAATAAGTTAGTCCTAAAGAGAGATCGTAGAGGTGATCGGCTTCTATTTATGTGTGCTATGTTTCATCATCTACTTCCACTATTATTGTAATCACACTGACTGGATATCTTTGCAAACAGGGATGGTCCGCTCGATTTTAGTGGAGCTGCACAAAATGATCGGATTGTGGTGTCCTTCATACACCTCTTTTTTGGCTACAGAGCTGGGTGAAACTAACTGCCAAGCAATGAACACTGTGCCAAGGAAATGGAGCCATGCCTACGAACAACATTGATCAATTATATTTTTTTCTTTATTTGTACACCTTCTCACAACTTTGTCTTCAGTTGTGATGTGAATATTGGCACTGATCTGCGAACCATTGAGATGCATTAGCCATGGTAGTTTCATTTGTATTTGATGGAATGTTGTAACGAGATAATCTCGAGGCAAGACACATGAATCCTAAGTTGAAACCTTTTTTTCCTGCGGGAACCAAAGTTGAAACCTTCATAGCATCACAGTACAATTTCATCAAAATTATGCGTACATATAAACAAATCCTGAAGGATTGATAGCAATGCCAGAAACAATTCAATCATTTTGCTGACATGTTGGACATCCTTCATCCGGCTCCACCTGCCATGCATCAATATTGAGTGCACAACACAACTTCAGGGAAAGATTCACCCCGGTCGTTGTGCCGCAGTAGTATGACTACTGAGCAGTCAAATCCCAGAGCCCCACCTTCTCTACAGTAAGTTGCTCGGACGGAGCAACCATCATTTCTCTGTTCCTTGAATCCGCTGGTACTCCCATATTCCCTAGTAATAAGTTGCTCGGGCGAATCAACCATCACTATATCCGCTCACGTGTGATGACCACATGAGCTATCCATTCAGATTGCATGTTAAAAAAAATAAAGGTCGATAACTAATGCGGCAAACTTTCCAAAAAAAAAACTAATGCGGCACCTCGGGCCAACGCGGCCAGATTGCATTTTGCACGAGAAATTACACACCTTGTTTCGTAGACATGTGGTCCCATTCCAACATATCAGTGAGACGACGGCGAGTCCTTTTCTACTAGTATTTCTGAACGGACGTGTAGGCGGGGGCGCCTCTTCGTGTACCGTGGCAAACTGGCAACCGTCCACCGACTCTTCGCCTTTCCCTCTCGATTAGGAACTGCTCTCGCACGCTCTTCCTCTCGCTCCTCCATTTTCCTTCAGCCCTTCACCCTTCCTTCTGCCATTGTTAGATTGTCTTCTCCATGTAGGGAACATGCCATAAGTGACCCCGTTATTCTTGCCCCGATCTGAAAGATGACATGGTGGAGGAACTCATTGATCGGTGCAACATCATCACCTCGGCTAGCATGGCAGGTTCATTCAAGACCATTCTCGAATCAACTAATAACAACATTACAAGGAACCCAAGAGTCAAGGAGCGGTTTGATCTCCCCTATCTTCTTCGCCGTGACCCTGATGACTACTGGCGCGGGGACGACGGAGGCCTCGCCTTGTGCAAGTTGATGCCGCTTGATAATGATATGTATGATGTTAAGATGCCATCACTTTAGGGCAAGGATTGGGCAGGCACAAATGGAGATTGGGTTGTTTATATTGGGTACAACTGCGAGTGGGAACTTGTGAATGTGTACACTCGTCACCGGGTTCGACTTTGAAAAATCTCAGCAGACTGCCCAGAGGTTGAGCACACCGGTATTCTACGCATGTTCAAATACGATCATGGTGACTGTCTTCTACGGAAGATATCAAGATATCAATTTGTCGAGTTCCCAACCGCTCTTGGAATTACAAGAACTATGAAGTTGTTGCTATCTTCGACAAGCTTGTTGCCGTCCTTTGTGGTTCGACTCGATGGATATTGCTCAAAAATCAGTTTCTATACACGGATGTGCACTGTGATGCAATTCAATACGAGGGTCTTGTGTTTGCTTCCACCGCTCATGGCACTGTTTTTGCATGGGATCCTGCTCGTAGTTTTGGTACGTTTGTCTTCCACCGTAATTATAATTATTTCATCCACATGCATGCGGGTTAGCAAGTTTCCCTTTACTAATTAACCTTCTTCTTGTGTTTCCAAGGTCCTATGAAGATTCCACGACCTATACTCGAAAGTCTTTATAACCAAGGGGGAGATGACGATGGTGATGATCACGAGCAGAACGTATATACTCAATGGCGCATGGAAACTAATTCTGACGGATCACCTCTTATTTTCTGTATACAGCGCACTGAGTTTGATACTACTGAGGGAGCACGTGTTATCTCCCATGGTCGCACTCTCCGGACCTATTCCAACACCCGTTGCATGGTATTCGGGATGGATACTAGTGTGCTAGCGCCAACACCTTCTCCCTGGTACAGAATTGATAGTCTTGGAGAAAACTCGCTCTTCCTTGGACAAAACTATCCAATGATGGTGAAAGGCGATCCAACTGCTGTTGACACAACGTTACTAGTACCATTTATGAGAAGCAACTGTGTCTATACCTCGGACATTTGGGTGGTTCCCTACCCTGGTACTGATATAGTAGGCCGCTTCAGCCTGGATGATCAGTCCTGCATTGGGTCTCGAGATCGACAATAGATGGCCCGTCCCAGAGAATTGCTTGTGGTTCAAAGCAAGCGTTTCCAATGCCGAGGATTGGTTGAGTTGAAGTTCATTACGTTGCTTGTTATTTGTTGTGTGATGAAAAATTTAGTATTTATAATGTATCCTCGTTGTCAATGTGGGTTGATGACCTGTTGTATGTAATAAAATGATATGCCTGTGATAATCTAAATAAATTTATGAATGGCTTTCGAGTCGCTTCTCTGAGTGAGTGGTGCGACCATGCAAAAAAATATTTTCTGAATACATAATTGTACGTGCATTGCAACAGGTTATCGGATGAGGCCAATCAGCAATAGTAGTATACTATTTGTATTAGCTTCACATGCTTCGCGCGTCGGGCGGGTGTTTTTACTGTAGCCATATGTTAATGTGTTCACTGTACATAACCAGCACCTTGAATCCTTGATACTAGTACTATATAGTAAGTAGTAGGAGTAGTAGGGTGGCATGGGCCAGAACAAGCATTCACATCCAGGAGTACGGCACACGCCACCAGCATGACTTCCATCTGACACCATATTTCTTGGAGTCTGTGCTAGAGCAATCTCTTCAACCTCATCATTTCTCTAACTCAGCCATCGCGCGACGGGCGAGGTGGGGTTTGCCGATAGTCGGTGGTCCCACTTGTAAGGCCAACTCCAACGCTCTATCAATATATCGATGTACTCTTCTTCCCAATACCAAAACTTGCATCCATTCTTGCACAACTAGTCTAATTCGAGAGCACAACCGAAGATTTGGTCGGGTTCTTCCTCCTTTTGCCAACACGTGGGACATCCAGCATCCAGGTCGTGTCATGCAAGAAAATAGAGTGGTAGTTGAAGCCACGTGATGTGCATCTTGGGTTAAACTGTAAATAGAATCTTACTACTCTTGAGTAACTCCAAAAGCGGCCACGGAAGATCTTTATTGGATTTGATTTTCATCACCAGCACGTCGAGGTGAAAGATGTGCAGGTTCAGTGGGTCCTCTTGCATTTTCACTAACATGTGGGGCAGCATGTGAGCAAACAGACGATGGGCTCCGTGCGTCCGCTGGCTGGCTGAGAAGAGAGATAGAGGAGGGCTGAGCACGGACTCCAGGAAATTTGTTCTACGTAACCAGCACCTTGATATTCGCGTGTGGTTGTTTCTAGAATAAAAAAAGGAGGTACCCCTACTTATGTTACTCCCACTACGCCTAGCCTAAGGAAAGTAGGTGACCTTGCGCTTGGCTCTTCGCCTCTTCTAGAAGTTGATGGTTCTACAGTAGTGCTTCTAGCAATCTGACACCAAATGAACTGCTGCACGTCCATCACTTCTAAGCAAAAGTTTCTCCTCGTGTTGCGAGCCACGGCGCACGCGTTGGCGAGGGAGAAGGCGTAATCAAGTTTCTCGTCATTCTGCGAGTTGACGGGACACATCAAAGTTATTTAGTACGTACTCTCTCCAAAAAAGGGCTGACCATGTCATTGCTACCATCCCGTGCTCCGTCGTTGAGTACATGCACTATTCACGTGCCATGAAGGTGAAAAAAATATTGCGTAGGTGCCATCGAAGTGCACGACTGACTTATGCACTTCTTATCTGATTATCTCCATTTTCTTGCATGACACGTGCACCTTGCTGCTAGATGTCTCGCGTGTTGGGAAAAGGATGAACAAAGCTCAGGTAAAAGAAAAAAGAGTTGAAGAGCATAGATTCCCGATGACCGAGAAGGAGCAAGGAACCTCGCGGTGGAGCGTCTGCAAGGAACCTTGCGCGTTTTTCCCTGTTTTTTGCCGCCTGCCCACCTATAAACAAATAAAAGAACATGAACTTTTTGCTAACCACTAGAAACGGTACATCAGGATGCTAAGTTGAAGATGTTTTATACTCCCTCCGTTCCCAAATATAAGTCTTTTTAGAGATTTCAATAAGGGACTACATACGAAACAAAACGAGTGAATCTACACTCTAAAATATGTCTACATACATCCGTATGTTGTAGTCTATTTGAAATGGCTAGAAAGACTTATATTTAGGAACAGAGGGAGTAGTTTATATTGAATAATTGATAACCACGCAACAAGCCACGCATGTACAGGACGCATGCAACCACGCATGTACACAAGCCAACGCACTAACTCCATCCGATCCAACTCATGCACATACGCGCACAGCATGGAGCACACAACGCATGTACACAACACGTGCATGCGCACACGCTCGACCGCAGAATGCACGTGAATAACACATGCATGTGGACACACTCGGCTGCATGGAGGCATGCGCCATCCGCGGCGACGTCCGTTCGTCGTGCTACGGCGAAGCTCGCACACAACGGCGCATACGCATCTCTTGCAGCACCTCTTTGCCGTCTTTGCTCAACTACTAGTCGGAGACGAAGACGGCCGTTGCCTCGTCGTTAGAGCTTGCACCGATGAAAAAACACGCATGCTGCACGCACATGATCACGTACGGAGTGCCCACGACGTGGTGGTGGTGCGTCCCCAGTCGCCTCTACTCCTTCTGCCCACGTTGTCTATCAAGGCGGTTGCATGCTAATGATGATGTGGGTGAGATCTTGTAGGACTCAGATGATGACGAGGAAAATTATGAGACACAAGGTGACGTACACCATCAAGGTCCACGGTCAAGGGGGTGCTAGTAAGTGCTTAGATGTGCTTAGATGAGGTGCTAAGTGCATTAAATGGCTTAGTAACTCAAGTCTTCAATGCATAGGTGCTTAGTTTATTGGTGCCACATCATATTTTATGCCTACATGGCAGGCTTAGCAGCTATACATGATGGAGCACTGGGAGAGGCCAAGGCTGGTCATAGTGGGGAGTAACTTATACTGTAACATATTACTATGTTACTCCAAACATCCCTATAAACCGGAATGGAGGGAGTAGTAACATAGACTAGTGTCATATGCAGAGTATGGGAGCACATGATATTTCCCCATCCGGACCGATCCCAAGTTGGCTTCTCACCTTCTTGGCCCAACAAAAACCCCTCCCCCCTCCTGCGCGCGCTTCCCGCCTGGCTCCACCTAAGCTCGCCGCTCCACCTTGAAGCGGCGCGTAGATCGAGGGCACCGCCCGCTGCACGCCTGACATTTCAGACTACACAGTGGAGAGTAACTTTAGAGCAAGTACTACAATTGGATGACATAAGCAGGCTATAAGGATTTAAATATAGTATTTGTGCTTAGTTGAAGGAGAGAGAAGAGGAGAGAGAAGAGAAGCGGACTGTAAACGTGTAGCCGGTTGTACTCCAACATACTTTGTGAGACAAGAGGTGGGGCCATTATTAATGATATAGTATTTATACTAAAGGGACTAATGGACGCCTTAATTACTCCATTTTTTTGAGACAAACCTTGGTGGGGCTATTATTGACTTTTTTGAGCTATTATTGACTTGGACGTGGGGTTTGGGGGCTAAAGGCCTACTATTATCCTCGCACGACCGACCTGACATGCTCTACCCTAGCCGCTGATATATCATATGGTTTCACACCATTCCAGATCTTAGCGCCGCCACAAAATTCTTCTCCAGCCCTCCTTCCGGCGTGCACCGCGAGAAGGGACAGCAGTCCTCCGAACCCCACCTTTCGTGATCCTGTAGGAGAGAGGGGCGATCAAGTTTTTGGGGAGCACACTCCTGTGACTGCTGCCATCGACGACTTCCTCAACGACAACCTTCTTCCCCGACCTCGATAACCTCTTCATCAACGACATGAGTGACAACATCAACCACATCGGTTCTGTTCCCGCTGTACAGTATGTGATTCTGTCCTCCTGGTTTAGTCTGCATCATTAATTACTTTGATGTTTGCAATTGTTGTCAAGATCTATTTACTGCTGATTCGGATTAAATCTCATACCAAATTGCTCATATATTCAACAATACAATCCAAAAACCTGATTACAGGCAATTTACTCCGAGTGGTTTTGCTGCGCTTTTGAAGCCGCCTACTTTTAAGGGGGGTGCAATATAAAAGGTGGCGCATAAGAGGAGTATATTTGTTTCAGATCATGTACTGCTATGACGCCACTAAGGGTAAGCCCGAGGGCGATCTTAATCCTACACAGCAGGAAGCTTTTCAGAACATGGATACCCTCTTCAAAGCTGCCCTGCTGAGTGTACTTGATGATTCCATTGTGGATTCATATATGTCGTTTGACAGCGGCAAAGACATGTGGGCTGCTGAGGGAGTCCTGGATTAGGGGGTGTCCGGATGGCCGGACTATGACCTTTGGCCGGACTCCCGGACTATGAAGATATAAGATTGAAGACTCCGTCCTGTGTCCGGATGGGACTTCCCTTGGCGTGTAAGGCAAGCTTGGCGATACGATATGAAGATCTCCTCCCATTGTAACCGACTCTGTGTAACCCTAGCCCTCTCCGGTGTCTATATAAACCGGAGAGTTTTAGTCCGTAGGACGAACAACAATCATACCATAGGTTAGCTTCTAGGGTTTAGCCTCTCTGATCTCGTGGTAGATCTACTCTTGTACTACCCATATCATCAATATTAATCAAGCAGGAGTAGGGTTTTACCTCCATCGAGAGGGCCCGAACCTGGGTAAAAACATCGTGTCCCTTGTCTCCTGTTACCATCCGCCTAGACGCACAGTTCGGGACCCCCTACCCGCGATCCGCCGTTTTTGACACCGACATTGGTGCTTTCATTGAGAGTTCCTCTGTGTCATCGCCCTTAGGCCCGATGGCTTCTTCGGTCATCAACCACCACGCGGTCCAGGGTGAGACCTTTCTCCCCGGATAGATCTTCGTATTCGGCGGCTTCGCACTGCGGGCCAACTCGCTTGGCCATCTGGAGCAGATCGAAAGCTACGCCCCTGGCCATTAGGTCAGGTTCGGAAGTTTCAACTACACGGCCAACATCCGCGGGGACTTGATCTTCGACGGATTCGAGCCACGGCCGAGCACGCCGCACTGTCACGATGGGCATGATATAGCTCTGCCGCCGGACAGCGCCCAAAGCGTCGCTCAGGTGCCCACTCCGACCATTAGCTCGGAGCCGACTGCGCTAGTCGGGGATGGACGGTTGGACGCCACCCTGGGAGCCGCAATCTCTACGGCGATAGAGCCGAATACCAGCCTAGTCCTTTGCAGGGCCCGTGACTCCAAGGTGCCGGACTCCGTTCCGGACTCCGTATATCCCGCACCTCTTCCGATCGAACCCGGTTGGGCTCCGATCATGGAGTTCACCGCCACGGACGTCTTTCAGCATTCGCCCTTTGGCGATATCCTGAATTCACTAAAGTCTCTCTCTTTGTCACGAGAGCCCTGGCTGAACTGCGGTCAGCATGGTTGGGATACGGACGACGAAGAAATTCGAGGCCCACCCACCACCCACTTCGTAGCCACTGTCGATGATTTAACTGACATGCTCGACTTTGACTCCGAAGACATCGATGGTATGGACGACGACGAAGGAGATGACCAAGAACCATAACCTATAGGGAACTGGAAAGCCACCTCGTCATATGACATATACATGGTGGACACCCCTAAAGCAGGGGATGGCGAGGAAAAAACCGAGGATGACCCCTCCAAGAAGCAACCCAAGCGCCGACATCAGTGGCGCCGCTCTAAGTCCCCCAAAGCAAAAACGGCGATTCCGGCACCAGAGATAACAACACGCCGGATAGTGCCGAAGATAACCCCCTCTAGCAGGATTCAGTGCAGGAGGACGAAGGAGCCAGCCCTCATGAGAGAGCGGCCGACAGAGAGGTTGAGCACGACAACTATATGCCTCCCTCCAAAGACGAGGCAAGCCTCGACGACGACGAATTCGTCATGCCAGAGGATCCCGTCGAACAAGAGCGTTTCAAACGTAGGCTTATGGCCATGGCAAGCAGCCTCAAGAAAAAACAGCAGCAGCTTAGAGCTGACCAAGACTTGCTAGCCGACAGATGGACCGAAGTCCTGGCGGCCGAAGAGTATAAACTCAAGCGCCCCTCCAAGAGCTACCCAAAGCGCAGGCTGCTACCCCAACTTGAGGAGGAAGCAACTAAACCTACATCACCAGCGTACGATGCGCCCGATTGGCCACCCCGTGGCCGCGACAGAGATGCCTTCAGGTCCTCGATCCAAGCCGCACCCCGGCACCGCTCAAAACATACCAGAGTACGGGGAGACGCAACAGACCTGCGAGACATATTGGAGAATAAGGCAAGGCAAGCAAGATCGATCTACGGATCGCATGGGTGCCCCACTTCATGTGACGCTAGCCGTCACGCCGGACATGATAAGCACGGCCAGGCCGAATACAACAGACCAAGCTCATCTGAGCTGCGTCGTGATATAGCCCAATACAGGGGCGCCGCACACCCACTATGCTTCACAGACAAAGTAATGGATCATCAAATCCCCGAGGGCTTTAAACCCGTAAACATCGAATCATACGATGGCACAACTGATCCCGCGGTATGGATCGAGGATTATCTCCTTCATATCCACATGGCCCGTGGTGATGATCTACACGCCATCAAATACCTCCCGCTCAAGCTTAAAGGACCAGCTCGACATTGGCTTAACAGCCTGCCAGCAGAGTCAATTAGTTGCTGGGAGGACCTGGAATCCGCATTCCTTGACAACTTCTAGGGCACTTACGTGCGACCACCAGACGCCGATAACCTAAGCCACATAGTCCAGCAGCCAGAGGAATCGGCCAGGCAATTCTGGACACGGTTCCTAACTAAGAAAAATCAAATAGTCGACTATCCGGACGCCGAAGCCCTTGCTGCCTTCACGCACAACATCCAAGATGAATGGCTTGCCCGACACCTAGGACAGGAAAAGCCGAAATCTATGGCAGCCCTCACGACACTCATGACCCGCTTTTGTGCGGGAGAAGACAGCTGGCTAGCTCGCGGCAATAACATAACCAAGAGCCCTAGCAATTCGGATACCAAGGACAACAATGGCAGGTCACGTCGCAACAAGCACAAGCGATGCATTAACGGCGACAATACTAAGGATACGACAGTCAACACCGGATTCAGAGGCTCCAAACCCGGTCAGCGGAAGAAGCCGTTCAAAAGAAACCCTCTGGGCCCATCCAACTTAGATCGGATACTCGACCACTCGTGCCAGATACACGGCACCCCCGAACAACCAGCCAACCACACCAACAGGGATTGTTGGGTGTTCAAGCAGGCAGGCAAGTTAAGTGCCGAAACCAGAGACAAGGGGCTGCGTAGCGATGACAAGGAGGAGCCACGGCCGCCGAACAACAGAGGAAAGAAGGGATTCCCCCCCGCAAGTGCGGATGGTGAACATGATATACGCAACCCACATCCCCAAAAGGGAGCGGAAGCGTGCTCTCAAGGACGTCTATGTGTTGGAGCCAGTCGCCCCAAAGTTCAACCCATGGTCCTCCTGCCCGATCACTTTTGATCGAAGAGACCACCCCACTAGCATTCGTCACGGCGGATTCGCTGCATTGGTCCTAGACCCAATTATTGACGGATTTCACCTCACCAGAGTCCTAATGGACGGCGGCAACAGCCTGAACCTGCTTTATCAGGATACGGTGCGAAAAATGGTTATCGATCCCTCAAGGATTAAACCCACAAAGACAACCTTTAAAGGCGTCATACCAGGTGTAGAAGCCAGCTGTACAGGCTCGGTTACACTCGAAGTGGTCTTCGGATCCCCGGACAATTTCCAAAACGAAGAGTTAATCTTCGACATAGTCCCATTCCGCAGTGGTTATCATGCCCTGCTCGGACGAACCGCATTTGCAAAATTCAATGCGGTGCCGCACTACGCATATCTCAAGCTCAAGATGCCAGGACCTCGAAGAGTCATCATGGTAAATGGAAACACCGAACGCTCTCTCCGAACGGAGGAGCACACGGCGGCCCTGGCGGCGGAAGTACAGAGTAGCCTCTCAAGGCAATTACCCAACCCAGGCGTCAAACGTCAGGACAACATCAAGCGAGCCCGAAGTAACCTATAACAAATCTGGCTGGCACGTCCCGAGCAAGCATAGCAGTGCAGCCCCAACCCCAGCCCTCGCCAGATGGTGATATCGGTACCACGCGTACATAATTACGCCTTAGAGATACCGTGGGCATAAGCGGAGGGGCACAACTACGGCACACCTAGAATGCGGCTCAACCGCACTAAGGGGCTCCCTATTCTGCCCTTTCCTTTTTATACACTTTCAGGACCCAACTATTCGGAAGGCCTGTCCGGCAACACACTCGCCGAACATACGATGCAACAGCCAGGGAGAAAACAAGCCGCGTCAAATGTCCAGGTGGTCTCTATAACGAGCTTAATACCTATTTTTTACTTAAAATCCCGCAGCTTGCCCCTGGAGCGGGACATGTCAAATAATCCCATCTCTTGCTTATCGCACTACTTGTATTGTTCTGCTTTCGCAGCAGCCCTTTTTTAATAAACAATAGATAGCTCTTATCTATTATTGTACTCATCTATTTTTTATATATACAAATATGTTCAGTCATGACATTCTGCAACCGTACACTTTGGTACGGCCAATACACCAGGGGCTTAAGCACCCCATAACATGGTGTGAGAAGACCGAACACTCTCATGAGTGTGGCACCCCGAACTTATAGCATTATATGCATCGGCTCCGAATCATGTCTTTGGTCAATAGTTGGGTTTGCCCGGCTCCCATGTTTTGGTACCTTACGTTCCGCAATGTTGGCTAAGGTAGCGCTAGGAGAACTACTGCGATTGTGCCCCAATTGAGCTGGGTTAACACCTCAGTAGAGAAAGCTAAAACTGACCGTCATGATAGTGCGAGAGACCGGCCGCTGTTCGCGAGGTTTTTTGAGTCCTTAAAGACTTATGCCGCATAGAGCGAGGAACCGGACTTATCCGGCTTAGGCGTGGATAGCGCCCCGAACTCGGTCTTCCGAATACTAGGGGCTTCGCCGAAATTTAAAATTATAGAATTCTATGGCTAAGTGAGAGTGATAAAGCATTATAAGTCCGACGGCCTGGTTCGTTGTGCTGAGCGCCTCCCTAGATGGACCCAAGAATGGGAGCAAGAGCGCTCAGGTTTATCCCGAACACCCCAGCACTCGTGGCATGGGGGTCGAAGCCGACGACTTGCAACTCTCAGATTTGACAAACGGCCGCACAGAAGGTAATATTTTAAATTAACAAGCATTGCTTAACGCACATGAACAAAGTTTTCAGCGTACAGGATAACAAATGCGAGTCTACTCAAAAATTACATCTTTGGAGCATTCGTCTGCTATACGGCGAGCACCCTTCAGGACGCCCTTATAATACATCTCGGGCGTGTGATACTCCCAGCGGTGGCGCGTCCGTCAAAAGCTTCTCAGCGTCCAGCTTGCCCAAGTGCACCTTAGCACGGGCAAGGGCCCGACGGGCACCTTCGATACAGACGGAGCGCTTGACGACCTCAATCCACGGACACGCGTCCACCAGCTGGCGCACCAGACCGAGGTAGCTCCCAGGCATGGCTTCTCCAGGCCATAGCCGAGCTATGAGGCCCTTCATGGCCTGTTCGGCCACCTTGCGGAGCTCGACCAGCTGCTTCAGCTGGTCGCTCAGGGGCACCGGATGTTCGGCCTCAGCATACTGAGACCAGAACACCTTTTCTGTCGAGATCCCCTCTTCGGCTCAGTAGTATGCGGCAGCATCAGACACACTACGGGGCAGATCGGCAAACGCTCATGGAGAGCTCCGGATTCGGGTAAGCAACAGATAATTAACTTTTATATTCTTGCTTTGCATAAAGAATGCCTTACCCGCCGCTATCTTCTTCATCGCCTCGATCTCCTGGAGGGCCTTCTAGGCTTCGGCCTTAGCGTTTTTGGCACTCTCAAGAGCCAAGGCGAGCTAGGACTCTCGAGTCTTCGAGTCACGCTCCAAACTCTCGTGTTTTTCCACGAGAGTCTGGAGCTCGCCGCACCTCCGCCACCCGCGCCTCCTTCTTCTCTCGCTCGGTGCGCTCCAAGGCTGCACTGTTCTCGGCCTTGGAGACCGCCTCCTTCAGGGTCGCCACCTTGGTTGTGGCCCCTGCAACATTTACGTCCGTCCTGTCATTATTTGCAACTAAGTATTTCTATATACATTTACATGCGGTATTACATACCCTCCTTGTCCTCGAGCTGCTTCTTGGCACGGCCGAGCTCGTCCTCGGACTGCTCGAGGTTCTCCTTCAAGGCATTGACCTCCACAGTCAGTGCGGCAGAGGTCAGCAGCGCAGCCTGCATTCCCATATTGACATATTTTTATTCAACTCCTGCGTATATCTTTTTAGATCCTCAGCTCGGCTTTTCTTTCCGAACGACGAACTGAGCATCAGGGGCTACTGTCTATGCTGTAACATTTTTTATATGTTTTTTAACACATACCTCAAAGCCTGTTAACAGGCTTGTACAAGCTTCTGTCAGCCCGCTCTTGGCGGACTGAACCTTCTGAATCACCGCACTCATAACAGTGCAGTGTTCTTCGTCGATGGAGGCACTGTTAAGCACCTCCAGCAAATTGTCCGGCGCCTCCGGATGGATGGGGGTCGCCGGCATCGCAGGCTTGCCCTTTTTATGAAGGCGCCGCCTGTTGGACTCTGGAACCGTTGATGGTTCCGGAGCAGTGTCCGGCCCAGAGCCGGACTTAGATCCCTCTAGGGCTTTACCCCCTTTGGGCTTGGAATCCGGGAGGTCGCCTTGAGGCGCCTCCAGGACCACCTCCTCCTGGTTTAGTCCCTTTCGGGACTCCACCTCGACGTCGTCCGTAGGGATAGGGGAGGAGGCCGTCGGAAGTGAAGCACTGTTCACATCCGACGAATCCAAGGAGCCGCTCGATGAATCGCCGAGCTGAGCTCTGGGTGGACTGCATAATTAAATTCGGCGTCAGAAACTATTGAATAATAAGAGGAGCGCCATAAGTCATTCGGGTAGCCGGACACTTACGATTTTGCCAGGGGCTTGACCCTGGATGGCCATTCCTCCCCGCCGTCTTCGGCATCGGAGGCGTAGTCCGGCAGAAGGGTCTTCCCCTTATTGGACCCTCCGGCCTCCCCAGTTGGGGCGTCCTTTCTTTTCTTTCCTCCCCCCGTTGGAGGGGGAGAGGCTTCTTCTTCTTCTTCCTCCTCCTCCTCGTCTTCGGAGGGGGAGGGTGCGTCAAGGTTATCGGGCGATGAATCCGACACCACCAGGCGCCGGGAGCTCTTCCGAGTCCCCGTGGCCTTCTTCTTAGCCTTCTTCTCCGGCACCACGTGAGGTGCCGGAACCAGCAGCTCCGTCAATCAGGCGTCCGCTGGGTCTTCCGGTAGGGGAGCCAGACAGATAAACTGCCCGGACTTCTTCAGCCAGTCCTGTCAAAAGTAGGGAACTTTAGATCCCGCATAGAGTCAAACTATGAAAGACAAGAGTCCCGTTAAAGGTAGAATAGCTTACCTCGTTGGCCTGGCGCCGCGAGCTGAATCCTTGATCCTCGGTAGCGGACGCGGGGGCCTCGGTGACCTTGAACAGCACCTTCCAGGCATCTTCGTATGTGGTGTCGAAGAGCCCGCTCAAGGTTGGGTGCTGTGCCGGATCGAACTCCCACAATTTGAAGGCCCGTTGTTGGCATGGGAGGACCCGGCGGATAAGCATGACCTGGACTACGTTGACGAGCTTGAGGTTCTTGCTCACCAGCTTTTTGACGCAGGTTTGGAGTCCGGTCAGCTCTTCCGAATCTCCCCACGTTAGGCCCGTCTCTTTCCAGGAGGTGAGCCGGGTGGTAAAGCCAGATCAGAATTCGGGGGCCGCTTCCCATTTGGGGTCGCGTGGCTCGGTGATGTAGAACCACCCCGATTGCCATCCTTTTATTGTCTCCACGAAGGAGCCCTCGAGCCATAGGACGTTGGCCATCCGGCCCACCATGGCACCTCTGCACTCCGCTTGGCGGCCGCCCACCACTTTCGGCTTGACATTAAAAGTCTTCAGCCATAAGCCGAAGTGGGGCTGGATGCAGAGGAAGGCCTCGCACACGACGATGAACGCCGAGATGTTGAGGATAAAGTTCGGGGCCAGATCGTGGAAGTCCAGGCCGTAGTAGAACATGAGCCCCCGGACGAACGGGTGAAGAGGAAAACCCAGTCCGCGGAGGAAATGGGGGAGAAAAACAACCCTCTCATGGGGCCTGGGGGTGGGGATGAGTTGCCCCGCATCTGGAAACCGGTGCGCGATGTCGTCAGACAGGTATCCGGCCTTCCTCAACTTTTTGATTTGCCCGTCCGTGACAGAGGAGGCCATCCATCTACCTCCCGCTCCGGACATGATTGGAGAAGGTTGAGCTAGGAAGTGCGGGCTTGGGCATTGGAGCTCGAGCGCGCAGGGACGAATAAGCAAAGGAGGAAGAAGGCGTGAATGGGAAGGGCGGATTCTTATCCCCTTATATGGGCGGCCAAAACTACGAGCCCCCACCGGCCTAAAAAAACTCGCTTATCTCCCAAGCGCCGCAGTTAATGGCGCGGTTGGGTTACCCGCGCCCGTATTGATGAGAATCCCGGAATAAGGGGACACGATCTCTGCTTTGACAAGACGAGCCAACGAAACCACCTCGCTAAATGCGCTGAGGTGGAACAGTAAAATGAATAAAAGCCTAGCCGTGGCATGATGTCACGCTGTGGAATACGTCAGCAAATTAGATTGGTGCAAATGTTATTCTCTCTATGGTGGCATGTGGAACTTATTTGGCAGAGCCGGACACTATCCTGGTGTTCAACATCTTCTATGAAGTATTCGGAGGAGGAACCCGCCTTGCAATGCCGAAGACAACTTGCGCGCCGGACTCGTCGTCATTGAAGCCTAGTTCAGGGGCTACTGAGGGAGTCCTGGCTTAGGGGGTGTCCGGATGGCCGGACTACGACCTTTGGCCGGACTCCCGGACTACGAAGATACAAGATTGAAGACTCCGTCCCGTGTCCGGATGGGACTTTCCTTGGTGTGGAAGGCAAGCTTGGCGATACGATATGAAGATCTCCTCCCATTGTAACCGACTCTGTGTAACCCTAGCGCTCTCAAGTGTCTATATAAACCGGAGAGTTTTAGTCCATAGGACGAACAACAATCATACCATAGGCTAGCTTCTAGGGTTTAGCCTCTCTGATGTCGTGGTAGATCTACTCTTGTACTACCCATATCATCAATATTAATCAAGCAGGAGTAGGGTTTTACCTCCATCGAGAGGGCCCGAACCTGGGTAAAAACATCATGTCCCTTGTCTCCTGTTACCATCCGCCTAGACGCACAGTTTGGGACCCCCTACCCGAGATCCGCCGGTTTTGACACCGACAGCTGCACTCGAGGCCACATTTGGGCCCTCGGGCGCTGGCAACGAGTTGTACGTCATGGAGCAATTCTTTGACTACAAGATGACTGATGAGCGCTTTGTTGTTCAGCAGACTCATGAGATACAATCACTCTCTAAGGAACTTGAGTACTTTAAGTGTGTGTTGCCGGACAAATTTGTTGCTGGGACCATCGTTGCCGAGCTTCCACCTTCGTAGAACGATTTTGCTACTTCTCTGAAAAACAAGAGACATGATTTTTCTGTTTTGGATCTCATTAGCACTCTTGATTTTGAGGAGAAGGCGGGAGAAAAAGACACACGTGCTCGGGTCGCTGAGGGAGCTTCTAGTGCCCACATGGTACACGAGAAGAACTTCCAGCCCAACCAGCCCCAAAACAACAAGAACAAATCTCAGGGGAAAGGCAAGTTTGATGCAAAGAACAAGCCGTCACATTCTACCAACTTCAAGAAGAATTCTCAAAATGGGAAGGGATACAAACCTCAATTTTGGTAGCACCGCACAAAATTTATATGGATGCATCTACCTGCTGTCAGCTAACCTCATGGTGCTCCAGGTATTCCTACATTCGTACCTAGGTACAATGACCACCGCAAGATGAAATTAGCTTATTCGTACGTTGACTTGCTGAATGCAGTGCGGAACGATCCTGTCATGTGTGGAGAAGCAAACAAGGAGTGCAGCCGAAGGTGGAAATCAACCAAGGACTTATGAAATTATATATAATCTTCCTCAGGCAGGTCAGTATCCCCTTTGTCCAGATGATCGTGTTTTGTCATGCCGAGCTATTGATATGTGCTACTGTTTTGCAACACCGTTTAAGTATAGCTACACAATATGGACCCATGTTGAGTCATATCTATTGCCTCATGTGTTTGCTGCAAATGTGTCAGCATCAATTGCAAGATGAGGCAGCTAGCTAGCTATGGAGTTGCCAACATGCTCAAAGTGCTCGCAACATTGAGAAGAGACAAGCGTGGCCAGGAAATTAATGCGTGTGCAGGGAGGCCCTTTGCTCAGAGAAGCATCGACCGATTTTCTTTATTTCCACACCTTCTCACAACTTTATATTGGTTATAGTATGGTGAATCATTGAGATACATAGACATGCTGAACTTTTGTTCTTCTGAATGTTAGTTTAATGTGAGTGTCTGCATCCAGTACCGCATCCTCTATTTTGGTGGATGGACATAGAGAAAATAAATCTCCTTAATTTACTCCATAACCACCCTATTAAATAGGCCTAATAACAAACCAGGCGCATGTAGTGGCCGGCGGAAACATGCATCCTGCATGCATTGCCAGCCAGCCAAGTCCATGCGCCAGCTCCAATGCAGCAACGCAAAAGAAGAGAGCGGTTCTTAGGGAAAAGCGAGTAGTTAGTGCAGCGGGGCTTATAAACACGAACAACTCGCTCTCCCGCTTCCATCTCCGCCCCAATTCCCCCCACTCCCCAATCTTCCTCACTCGTCCAGAAAACCCGGTCACCTTCTTCCTCACTCGTACAGAAAACGCCTGCTCCTCTTCTTCCACTCCTATAGAAATCCCCAGCCCTCCTTCTTCCCCACTTGCACTGCCACTAGGGTCGTCTCTGGCTACTCTGCTCAAACTGTGAGCTCGGTGCAACGCCCACAAGGAAAATGGAGTTGGCTGGTCCCAGCGCCAAGAATATGAGGCTCCCACCAGTGGCGACTCCGGTTGTAGATCCCGCACTCGGTAGCGCGGGGAGAAGCAGTGAGCCCCCCCACCCAGATCTGAGGAACCGGTAGAATCTCCGGTGGACCGCATCAGCGATCTCCTGGGCGTCATCCTTGAGAAGATCATCTCGCTTCTCCCCACCAAGGTTTGCTGCCACACAGAAGTCCTCTCAACTCGGTGGTGCCCTCTATGGCGCATCGCGCCTCTCAATCTCGACTGTCATCAGATATCTGTCCTTCTTGAATTTGATCTCCTCGGACCCATCGTCTCTTCTCACCAGCAGGGCCCCGTTCAATGCCTCTACATCCCGACACGCTACCTGCTGTCCATACCCGGCAAGGTGGACGCTTGGCTGACATCCCCTGAATTCGGAAAACTCCAGCAGTTTGAGTTGTACCATTACCACAAAAGTTTCATACCACGAGCACACCAAGAATTCGTGCCCACACCACTGTTGTCCATCTCGCGGTTTTCCTCCTCTCTCCACACCGCCACCTTCACCCGATGCCATCTACCAGATGATCTGGTACAAATTCTTCGACTCCCACTGCTAAAAAAACTTTCGCGTGTGGTGGTTTATCTGTCGGAGGCCTCACTGCACAACATCATCCACTCTAGTTGCCCTGCCCTGGAGCGCTTGCTGATTGTTTTGGGAATAGAAATCAGTATCAGTTGTCTCCAAATAAAGTCGCCTCACCTTAAAAGAATTGGAATTTGTTTTAAGGGACAGCAGTTCATCATCGAAGATGCCCCTTCACTTGAAAGGTTGCTCCTTCATAATTGTTATACACCTTCAGAAATAACTGTCGTATCTGCGCCCAAATTGGAGACCTTGGGTGTAATTCGTGACCCGTTTAATAATCACAAGGAGTTGGTGTTTGGCTCCTCACTTTTTCAGGTACCGTATATTATCATCTACACATTTGTAATCATATGCTACATTTTTCATTTGTGCGCATAAGTTTTATATCATCTTGGAGTACACTTTGGGTACTAATATTATGTTATATGCTCAATGAAGAGTTCGTCCATCGATAGCCTATCAATGCTGCTGGATTCTGTCAAGATCATATATATCAGAATGTATAGTTTTGATCTGGACATAATTATTGGCTTGCTGCGATGCTTTCGATCTCTGGAGAATTTATACATAGAGGTGATGATTTCATGCACATTGAAAGCCCATATATATTGTACTAGAATTAACTATTTAGCTGTCGTTCTTTCGACATACTCTTTTTTCAGACCTTAAATTTTTTCAATCTTCATGTCTACTTAGGCAGAACCACATGGAGAAAAACATATAACCAATCGGTGGCGTAATAAGCACAAGGATTTTCTCAGTTCTCATTACATTTGTTTGAGGACAATAACGATGGGACGATATGCATCCAACCAGGCAAACAGAAGCTTTGTCACATTCTTCCTGTTGAATGCAAGGTTACTATTGTCCATGAGGCTTAATTTTTACAGCAAGAGATTTCTCACGGACGAACATGTTGAACAGCAAAAGAAGAAGTTTCAGGTGGACAAATGGGCTTCTAAACGTGCTCGGCTTCTATTTACAACAAGTTGTAGACATCCTGAAATAATTTTTTTTGCACAATATGTGTTTGTTTGTGACTGCAAAAAAGAGTGGTTGGATTAGATGTTACTGTCATGTTCAATATGTGTTTTGTCTAAAATTTTGATGAACAATTAATCCTTGGGCTTTTTGTACCATTTGTATACTTGACTTGCATGTTGTTGCCCTCGTACTCCCCTCCATCTGCCACTACACTGCCGCATCTTCCATGGCTGCTGTTTGTTCCCGTCCGAGGCCTTGCCATCGTTCTCTGCCTTGGTTCGCTCACTGTGCCCGCCGCCGTCTGGCGTTGTCAACATGATCAACAACCAAGAGGAATTAGGAGATGACTGTACGTGGAGAGGCTGACAGTAGGGACCCACCAGGGTCATTGCATTTCGCAAGCAGGTGCCTCGTTATTACAAGCCAAAAAAATACTTCCTCCTAATTGTTTGACAACTAGGTCCCACGCCATTGTCAATGTAGTCAATAAACGAGAAAATTACACAACGAGCGGATAACACCAGGGACCTAGCAGCTCACCCAGTTGTTTTTCAGTTTCAGATACGGAGCTCAACTGCGCGCTGTGCGGAGGCTTTGGCCCGTCTAGCCCACGCTTACGCTTTTATTAAGCACATGACGAGCCCAGTTGATATATTTTTTCTTTCTGAAATTGGCTAGCCCAGTTCTTTTTTTGGAGAATACCAAAACCGAGGCCTACCTGCTTTTCTCAGCCCTGCTGGGATGCAAATCTTTCAAGACGAGGAGGGATGTAAGTAGTAAGAAATGGGCTTCCCCAGAAAATGGGCTATAAGTTGTAAGAAATGGGTTGTAAATTTTTAAACCAAAGCCAACCGGCAATTGCATTAAAATATCATTTTTTTTCAGGATTTCTCTACTCTCTACTCTTATAAAAACGAAAGCCAACTGGCAATTACATTAAAATATCATCTTTTCTCCCACAAGATAAACTACTCATACAAATGCATCTTCATGTTCCGTGCAACGAATGGGCATCTTGTTAGTTAAGATTCTAAATTTCAATCATTTTTTTGCGAAGAATTGTTTTTTGAATTTTATTTTGATATAATTTTTTGAAAATTATTTTTAACGTGACTCAAAATTTCGTGATTAAAAGAGTTCGGACCCCACCGAAATATGCAAAATTTTGTTGAATTTTTTAGCAGTGCCCAGAATATATGGTCTGTAATGCTAATAAAAAGAATATGGGCTTTAAACATCCTTAAGAATTAGCAAATGGGCTGTAAATTATTGAAAATAATGGCTAATGGGCTGTATGCTGTTTTCCACAGATTTGGAGGCTGACTTCTGGGCCTACTAGGTTGACGATGACGCTGTCCTAATTTTTTTTGACGCGTACGCAAGGCTTTGTCAACTTAGTCAACACACATCAGTGACTGTTTAATGTCCATCCAACGGCCGTCGTGCTTCTTCAATCTCTGATCTTCCTACTCCAGCCTCCCAAACCAGCGTCGGCGGGACTGCCTGCTCCCTCCTCCCGTGGCTGGCTGTGCTGCCGCCAGGCCATCCCTCTAACCACCCACACATCCTGTTATTTTCCGGCGATGTCAGCCTCACCCCGCAGCAGACCAGTCAGCGCTCGTGCTCCCCTCAGCGTGGGCATCAACTGCGGTGGCTTCACTCGCTCTGGGTGGTTCTCTTCCTGGGCCTCGCCCTCATCCACCACGTTTGTGCTCTCGGCATGGTGAGGTCAACATGGTCAACAAACAACAGCCATCGGAAGAGGCTGACAGTAGGGGCCCACACAGGGAAATGCCTCCTTATTACGCGCAAAATAATGATTCCTCCACCTGATAGCCGGGACCCACCGGAAGGGCCTCTGTATTTCACGAAAAAACGTTCCCCCTGCTGTCAGCTCGGACCCACTGGAAATGCCTCCTTATTACGCACAAAAAAAGAATACTCCCCTTGCTAGCTGGGACTCACCTTGGTGGGATGTTGACTTGTGGGCCTACTAAGTTGACGGGGCAGAGGGCTTTGTCAACTTAGTCAATATGAACGATTCTAGCTCCAGTGACCGTACGATGTCCATCCAATGGCCGTAGTGCTTCTTCAACCTCTGGTCTTCGTGCTCCAGCCGCCCAAAGCAGCGCTAGTCGTGCCGCATGCTCCTGCCTCCCGTGGTCGGCTGTGATGCCGTGGAGGCCTCACCGCCCCCTACTATTCCTACCACTGGCCAGGCCATCCCTCTAGTCACCCACACCCCCTGTTATTCTGCGGCGACGGCAGCCTCACACCGCAGCCGAACTAGTGAACCCTCGTACTCCTCTTTGCTTGGGCATCCACTGCTGCGTCTTCCCCGGCTCCGCATCGTCCCCTTCCTAGGCCTCACCGTCGTCCACCACCATGGTGCTCTCGGCACGACGTGTTCAATGTGGTCAACGACCGACTTCCATTGGAAGAGTACTATACATGGAGAGGCTGATAGCTGGGTCCACGGCAGCTGCAAGGAAGTGCCTCCTTATTACATGCAAAATAATTATCCTCCACCTGACAGCGGGGACCCACCGGACAGGCCACTGATACGTCTCCAACTATCTACTTTTCCAAACACTTTTGCCCTTGTTTTGGACTCTAACTTGCATGATTTGAATGAAACTAACCCGGACTGACGATGTTTTCGGCAGAACTGCCATGATGTTGTTTTATGTGTAGAAAACAAAAGTTCTCGGAATGTCCTGAAAATCCTTGGAGGCAAGTTTCAGAAAATATAAAAAATACTGGCGAAAGTATCAAGACCAGGGGGCCCACACCCTGTCCACGAGAGTGGGGAGGCGCACCCACCCCCTGGGCGCGCCCCCTGTCTCATGGGCCCCTTGAGGCTCCGCCGACCTCAACTCCAACTCTATATATTCCATCTCGCGGAGAAAAAAATCAGAGAGGAAGTTTTTTTGCGTTTTATGATATGGAGGCGCCGCCAAGCCCTAATCTCTCTCGGGAGGGCTGATCTAGAGTCCGTTCGGGACTGCTGAGAGGGGGATTCGTCGCTGTCGTCATCATCAACCATCCTCCATCACCAATTTTTTGATGCTCACCGCCGTGCGTGAGTAATTCCATCGTAGGCTTGCTGGACGGTGATGGGTTGGATGAGATTTACCATGTAATCAAGTTAGTTTTGTTAGGGTTTTATCCCTAGTATCCACTATGTTCTGAGACTGATGTTGCTATGACTTTGCTATGCTTAATGCTTGTCACTAGGGCCCGAGTGCCATGATTTCATATCTGAACCTATTATGTTTTCATGAATATATGTGTGTTCTTGATCCTATCTTGCAAGTCTATAGTCACCTATTATGTGTTATGATCCGACAACCCCGAAGTGAAAATAATCGGATACTTCTCGGTGATGACCATAGTTTGAGGAGTTCATGTATTCACTATGTGCTAATGCTTTGTTCCGGCTCTCTATTAAAAGGAGGCCTTAATATCCCTTAGTTTTCGTAAGGACCCCGCTGCCACGGGAGGGTAGGACAAAAGATGTCATGCAAGTTCTTTTCCATAAGCACGTATGACTATATTCGGAATACATGCCTACATTACATTGATGAATTGGAGCTAGTTATGTGTCACCCTATGTTATAGCTATTACATGAGGAATCGCATCCGACATAATTATCCATCACTGATCCAATGCCTATGAGCTTTCCACATCTTGTGCTTCACTTATTTACTTTTCTGTTGCTATAGTTACATTTACTACAAAACCCAAAACTATTACTTTTGCCACTGTTACCTTTATTATCATACTACTTTGCTACTAAATACTTTGCTGCAGATACTAAGTTATCCAGGTGTGGTTGAATTGACAACTCAACTGCTAATACTCAATAATATTCTTTGGCTCCCCTTGTGTCGAATCAATAAATTTGGGTTGAATACTTTACCCTCGAAAGCTGTTGCGATCCCCTACACTTGTGGGTTGTCAAGACTAATTTATGGCGCCGTTGCCGGGGAGCATAGCTCTATTCTCTGAGTCACTTGGGTTTTATATCTGCTGATCACTATGAAGAACTTGAAAGACGCAAAAACTAATATTTTTCCCTCAACTACGAGGGGAGGTAAGGAACTGCCATCTAGCTCTGCACTAGATTCTCCTTCTGTTATGAGTAAGTTTGCGACACCTAAACCTGCTACTGCTATGAATTCTGATATGTTGCATGTTATTGATGATGCCACTTCTGCTATGCATGATACTTATGATGAAACTACTTCTGTGCGTGATACCACTTTGCCATTAGGTGAATTTCTTGATGAACAACTTGCTAAGGTTTGAGAGAATGAAATTTTTGAAGATACTATTATTGATGATAGTGATGATGAAAGTTCTCCCCCTGATTATGAATTACCTGTTGTTCCTGAGGGTTATGCTATGAATGAGGAAGCTGCTAAAGCTATCTTTGCTTGTAAAGATAGATATGATCTTAAAAAATTATTAGCTAAATTGAGCAGCAGTCTCTTAATGCTAGAATGAAACCTGACCCTGCTTTTGCTACTTCACCTATCTGTGTTACTGATAAGGATTATGAATTCTCTGTTGATCCTGAGATAATTACTTTGGTTGAATCTGATCCTTTTTATGGCCGCGAATCTGAAACTGTTGTGGCACATCTTACCAAGTTGAATGATATAGCCACCCTGTTTACTAATGATGATAAATCTCGCTATTTCTATATCCTTAAGATATTTCCGTTCTCATTAAAGGGTGATGCTAAGACTTGGTTTAATTCTCTTGCTCCTGGTTGCGTGCGTAGTCCCCAGGATATGATTTATTACTTCTCTGCTAAATATTTCCCTGCCCATAAGAAACAAGCTGCCTTGCGGAAAATATATAATTTTGTGCAAATCGAAGAAGAGAGTCTCCCACAAGCTTGGGGGAGGCTTCTCCGATTACTTAATGCTTTGCCTGATCATCCTCTTAAGAAAAATGAAATACTTGATATCTTTTATAATGGACTAACCGATGCTTCCAAGGACTACTTGGATAGTTGTGCTGGTTGTGTTTTCAGGGAAAGAACAGTTGACGAAGCTGAAGCGGGCTTGGAAGAACAGTTGTGCTGGTAGAATGATAGGATACGCATAGCAGTAGCAGGCTTGGAAGAAGCGCGCTACCGCTAGGGAATAAGTAGTAGCGCGTTTCCTACGAAGAGCGCTACTACTAATGGAAATAAAATAAGATGCAAAACAAATAGAAAAGTAAATGAAAATGAAAGAAATAGAAAAAGGAGAAAGGAAAAAAAATAAAATGTAAAGCATAATAATTGAAAAAGCAAAAAAATAGAGGAAGGCATAGCAGTAGCGTGTGTTTGTAAGAGGCGCTATAGCTAACATAGCTGCAGCGCGTGTCCTAGACCCCCGCTATAGAAACAGAAAAGAAAATGAAAAAATGGAAGAAAATTACATAGCTATAACAGCAGCGCGTTTTGTAAAGACCGTTGTAGCTATCTTAGCTATAGCGCGTTTTGCGAAACGCGCTACCGCTAAATTTGACTTAAACAAAAAACCGTTTCCCCCCGGCCACCACTTCTCCCCCAAATCCCTCGACCGACCCCGCCGCCGTCTCCCTGATTCACCGTCGCCCCACTTCGCCGCCATCTCCTGCCGACGTCGACGCCACCAGAGCCGTGCGCCGTCGACGCCACCGGAGCCGCCCCCAACGCCACGGAGCCGCATGGCCTCATCAACGCCACCGGCGCCGCCGTCGATGCCACCGGATCCTCCCTCGCCACAACTGCCTCCCTCACCATCACCGGAGACGCCCCTGCCTCCCTCGCCAGCACTGCCTCCCTCGCCACCACTGCCTCCCTCGCCACCACCGGAGCCATCCTTTGTAAGCCCCCACCCCTCCTCTCTCTCTCATGCATAGGTTAGCTAGTTTAATTAGCTTAATTATCTAGGTTAGGGCAAAATTTTAGTTAGGGCTTTGACAGAGAAGTAGTTAGGTTAACTAGTTTAATTAGGTTAATTATCTAGGTTAGTACAAAAATTAGTTAGGGCTTTGACAGAGAACTAGTCAGGTTAACTAGTTTAATTAGGTTAATTATCTAGGTTAATTAGTGCAAAAATTTATTTAGGGCTTTGACAGAGAACTAGCTGCGTTAACTAGTTTAATTAGGTTAATTATGTAGGTAAACTAGATTAACTAACTAGGTTAAATAGGTAGGTTAATTAGGTTCGTTGGATTAACAAGCTAGGTTAGAGGAAAATTATATTTTAGAGCATTAGGTCAGAAGGGTTAGAGAAATGGAGTTCCTTTGCAATTTAATTGGGTTCTGTCCTAGGCAGAGAACGGTTAGAGCTAATAATGTGTGTTTGTGTGAGAGATAGGAATAGCCAGATCAACGTAATGGGTTTTTTCCTAGGCAGAGAAGTGTCTAGTGAAGGAAAAGAATTTAGGAAAATTTTATTTTAAAGATGATCCCTTCCTAGACTTTTATTATTGATTATATCTTTTCATTGAAGTGGTCATGTTATATCTTTTCATTGAAGTGGTTCGATTGTGCCCAAGTGGCTTTGTTGTTTCCAAGGAATGATGCTGAGTGGCCTATGTTTTGCCGGAATGTTGATTCATTTCTGTTCCGGCAAATTTCAGGTTCTCGATTTGTCCACTTTTTAGCAATGGTCATGCCGAAATTTTCCGTGAATTTCGGCATGACTTGTGCTACAAACTAGGACATATCGAGTGCCCGGGATTTGCCGCACCAGGAAGGAGTCAACATTCTTGCAAAACAATAGGCCTTTTTTATGTCATTATTCATTTTATTAGGTCTAGACTTATTTGACTAGATTTAATCATAGGAAACATGGCTAGCAACGATGAAGGACAGGGTTCTGGTGATTGCGTTGACGCCTACCGGGCGGCAGACGAATTTTTTAGCCATACCGACGATCAACCGATGTTGTTGCTGGGCCCATCGGTGGCATCAGGGACTGAGACCGGCGCTGAGACTCAGACCAGCATCGGGACCAGCGCTAAGACTGAGACCGATGCTGCCTCGGGGAGCGGAGCCGGTGTAGAACCGAAAGCAAAGAGGCAATGGCTTCCTAACAAACTCAGGACTACTAGGCTGGTGGTCACGGAGGTGGACGATGGCATTTTTGAGCCAAAGGCGCACGAGGAAGCTCGCTCGTGCTACGGCAATCAAATAGGCTGCATCGTACAGACAACCGCCACCATCAACGATGAGAAACTACAGATGATAGAAAATATGAGGAGCTCCCTCCTAAAGATGTTTCACCAGATATTCTTGTTCCCGGGCCGGAATGAGAAGGATTATGAAGATTCAGACGAGGACCCGGCAATGAAGAAGATAAACAAACACGCCATAATCAAGTTTAGCGACGCGTTGGCCGCTTGGAAAACTCGAGTGAAAGCAAGGATCATCGACAAGAAGGAACCCTACTCTGAGATTGTAAAGGATAATCCGACAATCACGGAAGACCAGTTTCAAATACTCAAGGAGGCTGCCAAAAAAAAGTCTAAGTACAAGCAGGGGCTTCAAGAGAGGAACATTGGGAGCCACCACCTTGGAAGCCGTGGTTACGGCAGAAAGAGGTCCAAATGGGCCAAGGAGGACGCAGAAGCCGCGAGTCTGGGCATCCCAGACCCCTTGGCGGATTTCACCGTCCCGCAAGAGCGTGACGTCCTGAGGGCCCGTCACCGTTGGGACCCAGTAAAGAAGGTTTACGAGACAACACCGGTCATTACGGAGTTCATGAGACTGCTAGTAATTTTAGTTTCTGATCAATTTGACTGCACACGTTAGTCATATTTGTAAACGATCCTTGTGCCTTTTGCAGAGAGAGCAGCACCGGATTGCGGCCGAAAGCGACTCGCCGTCTGAGGCATTGGCGAGGCCCAAGTGGGACACTCCATTCAACCAGGCGTTGAACATATTGAAACAACAACCGGTGGATACTCGACCGTTGTATGGACGCGTGCACGGTGTTGGAGACGGCGCCACGTGGAAGAAGTACTACCGTGAGACCACGGAGGAGAGAAAGGAAAGACGGAGGTTAACTGAAGAAAACATCGACAAGAAGGTTGAGATTGCGGTTGAGAAGAAATCATCTCAGACAGTCGCAACATCGGTAGCTGCCACAAAACCGGTGGTTGCAGATTTGTCTACTTCCTTTGTGACGGGCGTTATCATTTGGACAAGGCAAAATCCAGAAAAAATGGAGAGGACTTTCCCCTTGCTGACTTCTTGGGAGCACCTGCTCCCGCACCGGCTCCCGCACCTGCTCCCGCACCGGCTCCCGCACCGCCTCCCGCACCGGACGTGCTCGGCGGTGCTTCGTCTTTGGCTGAGCTCGACGCCCTCACGGTATCTGTCACACCGGCCCCCTTCAATATAAATGTATAATCTCCCGTTTTTGTTGCCTTTCGTATGTCTCACGTCGCAGACTTTTCTTTGCAGGCCGACGATACTCTGTGCACCATATTGTACACCATCGGCGACCAGAAGGTGGACGTGGGGAAGGCGACGATAATGAAGCCGAAGGAACCATTGTTCCACAGCCGGCCAATCCTCCCGAACATCTTCAAGGTTTCCGTGGACAGTGTCAAACCGGGCCACGAGAATTTACCTCCTCCAACACTACTGGTGGATGAGGAGGAGACACCGCGGCGGCTTGGTGATTGTTGCAATGGGTGGGTCTTGTTATGGCCAAAGAGTCTGCTTCGTCTCGAGGCGGTCGGGAGCACACCCACGAGCATGCAGCCTCAGCAAGGTATGAACATCAACACCCCACCTACCCAATAAGCGTCGGGTGTCGGGTTGGGTGATAGCGGACGGGGTAAGGAGGAGGCTCCATTAGTTGCTGATGACATCGCCATGGATGAGGATGAGGACGACGGTGGCGCTGAACAGTATGTCTATACTGGCGCCTCCTCAGGGTTTGAGCGTCATGAGTCGGTGCCTGAATTGCTGTCTCAACGTATTATGGACGACCTTCCAGTAGTAAAGAAGTCTAGGAAGAGAGCGAGGAAAGGCAAAAAAAGCAGATTCTATGATCCAGCCGCCTCAGTAGCCTCGGCTTCAGGACCGTATAGATATCCCCGATGCGGATAAATGACATATCCCCGGTCAACCAATCCTACCTGCAACAACGCTACAGGCCAGATTCCGCGATCTAAGGAGACTTCATGACGATGTGCTGCGGGTAGAGAAAGGCCTCATCACCTCGACAGATCCAGGATACCCACTCTACGTGGTTAACGTTCTGCGGCAAAGGTCGTACGTCGACAGCTTCCCTGCGGATAAGTTCTTCCTCCGATTCGATTACATATTCGACATGTTTCACGTGAAGAAGCTGGATTTTACGTTTGTCCGCCTTTATGCCTTGCACATGAACTACATCATCGGGGTTGAACAGATATCTCATATCTGTGTTGCTGACCCGTACTACATGCACGAGGGCTTCTTGGGAGTCTGCGCAGAGCACCGTGTATACGCGAGGGAATACATCGTCAATTTCATGCTCGCCAATAAGGACAAGGGGGCGATTCTCTTGCCTTATCATCCCATGTAAGTCATCCACGCTGCTATCCTTCCTTCGATTTCAATCATTCATTTGGACAGTGGAGGCTAAGTAATTTGAGGTGTACTTATTTTGCGGAGCAGCGGGCGCACCATCCTCATCATCCTATACCCCCAATTCTCCCACGCTCTTTACTTGGACTCATCGAAGAACAATCACAAAAAGGATTACACCCACATCAAGGATGTTCTCGACAGTGCTATGTTTTACTACCAAGCAAGGGGTGGAGAGGTCAGGGACAAGAAGAGAAGGGGCGGCAGGGTCGCCTTCGCCCATAAGACCGACTTCTGCTGCATCCAGCAACCGAGCGATTCTCTTAATGATGGATTCTATGTCCTACACCACATCCTGGAGTACAGACGGGATCACCAGAACCTTCGCATGTCACCTAGATCCGGTGATGCCCATATTCTGCAATGGGCAAAGGACATAGGAGATATCGAGGATCATCGACTTCGAGTTGAGTTCTATCACATCCAGCGCGAACTTGCCCAAATCATCATGAAGGAGGTCGTCGGAAAAACAGGGATGTTCTACGAAGAAGGACAAATGTCGCGGGAAGACGTCCGAACATGGATAGCCTCTCAGCGTCTCGACATGAAGCCTTTCACTAAGCTCGAGGACTATCTCCCTGACCTCGATGGATGGCACGACATGTTGGAGTGATTGTCGATATATGACAATGTGTCTGTTTAGTCCATACTTTCTATATGACAAAACTTTGAGTTATGTGAAGTGAAACTTTATTTGTGATGTAATTAAACCGTCCTCCTCCTCGACTAGTGAAGATCACTCTAGTTAGGGCATTTTGGGTACGATGAACTTTATTATTTATGCTTACGATATGTTGTTTATATTTTTGTCAAGTCTGTCTCCTTCTGTTGCTCAACTATATATGTTGCATATCATCGACTCATGTGATGATGCAGGTGTATAGATCATCGATGGCGAAGAAGTGCTGCCAGGAGTATATATACGACGAGTGGCCAGAGTGTCAGGCCCAGGTGTTACCGGTTTCCAGTTTCCGAGCGACAGGCAGTAGTTAGTTTACGTTCACGCTAATGCGAGAGAGGGATACGAACTCATGTACTCAAAGTGATAGCTCTTCTCACGTATACCATTGTTTAGATGGATGACGATGTATTTGCAAGTAATCGAGGACTTGTATCGCTATTTTTGAGATGATGACAAGAGACCACTTTGTGTTGGATGATGATTATGATGAGACTATTTGTATGTATATGCTATGATTACATTTGTGGTCTTGCAGGCATTTGTATGTGTATCATGATGAGATTTCTATGTGCTAAAGATTCTTCTATAAAGCATGTTCAAATACAAAACAAATATGCCAAAAAAACCTGTTAAATTAGTAGTAGCGAGTGTATAAAAGTTAGCAGCAGCGCTGCCATAGCAGTAGCGCGTCGTTGCAAAGCAAGCTAGAGCTACTAGCAGTAGCGAGCTTCCAATAACCGTGCTGCTGCTACACTTGTGTAGCAGTAGCGCCTGTGACCACGCGCTACTGCTATGTGTTAGCTGTAGCGCCCTTTTAGTAGTGCCCCTCCCCGCGCTACTGATACACCTAAAACCCGCGCTGCTGCTAGCCTTTTCCCTAGTAGTGACCCTTTGAAGGAAAATTAGATGAACCCCATCGTAAGGATGTAGATGGCTTTGTTAACACTATCACTGTAGGGGATCCAAAGAAGGGTTCCGATGCGATAATCTCTAGCATACACTTTCCTGTTTTACGCTACTTTGCCATATTTGCTAGTAGATGCTTGATTGGTCGTGGAAATAGTGGAAACTTCAATGTTCCTGATATTATTATTCTTCACCATGCCTTGTTTGGAGATAATAGTTTTAGTATGGGTGCCGTCATTGCTAAACGGCTAAGCCTGAATTGTACAAAAGGCCCCATCTTTGGAGGTATCTATGCTGCACGTCTTGCTAGACATTTTGAGATACCTATTAGGCACCATGAGAAAGAGGAGACAAAATTGCCTCCTTACATTTTAGATTACAAGAGCATGGTAGCACATGAGTTCATTGTTGACAACAAAGAAAATATGCTCTTGTATAACCTGAGATTTAATAAGAAACACAATGAGACTATTATTTTGCCTGCACCTCTGTTGTTTGATTTGATTGCAGATAATTTTCTTGTCACACCGGAAGCAGTGTTCGCTCATCGAGGCCAAGCATCCACTCCAGAACCTGAGCCTGAGCCAGAACCTGCACTGGACCCTTATCGAGCATCATCTTACCAGTGGGATCCGGAGGAGACGGCCAGCCACTGGTATCCTGATTACACCCCTTAGTACACCGGGGAGAGTAGCCATAGTCTGTGGCACTAGAACAACTTAGGCCAAAAGCCTAAGCCTGGGGGAGTACATATTTCTAACCGACTTTACATTCATGTTCACACACTATTTTAGTCGTCGGTGCTCATACTCTTTCATTATATTATCCATGTTAGTTTAATTTTCTTTTTCTAGTTTTCTTCTTGTGTGTTTGATAAATGTTAAGCAAAACCAAAAAAATTAGTTAGTTTATTTTCCATGCTTGTAGTAGAATTAAAATGAAAACCCAAAAAGATTTCTCCTTCTTCTTCTTACTTATTGGGAGCTTTCCCGTGTAAATAGTTTTATTTCATTTTCTTTCCTTTGGGGGTCGAGAGTAGAAGACCAAATTGAAAATGTTTAGTGGCTCTCATATGCATGATTTTTATTTAACTTAGAGCCCATATTACCCTGTCTTCTCTCTTGAGTTGAATGCTTGCAGATTCCAGCTTAGTCCAATGCACGTGCACTATTATTACTATACACACCGTTTGGTCGTGCAAGTGAAAGGCAATAATGATGATATATGATGGACTGATTGAGATGAGAAAAGCTGGTATGAACTCGACCTCTCTTGTTTTTGTAAATATGATGAGTTTATCGTTCCTGATTCAGCTTATTATGAAGTAAACATATTTGCAATGACATGTAGAGATTATAGTTGCTTGTGCCATTCTATATTAGCTATGAGTTATAATGGTTTTACCTTGCATGCCAACATGCTATTAGAATGATTATGATGTGGTATGATGAGATGGTTGTTGGAAATATGCCCTAGAGGCAATAATAAATTAGTTATTATTATATTTCCTTGTTCATGATAATCGTTTATTATCCATGCAATAATTGTATTGATAGGAAACTCAGATACATGTGTGGATACATAGACAACACCATGTCCCTAGTAAGCCTCTAGTTAACTAGCTCGTTGATCAAAAGATGGTTACGGTTTCCTGACCATGGACATTGGATGTCGTTGATAACGGGATCACATCATTAGAAGAATGATGTGATGGACAAGACCCAATCCTAAGCATAGCACAAAGATCGTAGTTCATATGCTAAATCTTTTATAATGTCAAGTATCATTTCCTTAGACCATGAGATTGTGCAACTCGGATACCGTAGGAATGCTTTGGGCGTACCAAACGTCACAACATAATTGGGTGGCTATAAAGGTACACTACAGGTATCTCCGAAAGTGTCTGTTGGGTTGGCACGAATCGAGACTGGGATTTGTCACTCCGTGTGACGGAGAGGTATCTCTGGGCCCACTCGGTAGGACATCATCATAATGTGCACAATGTCACCAAGGGGTTGATCACAGGATGATGTGTTACGGAACGAGTAAAGAGACTTGCCGGTAACGAGATTGAACAAGGTATCGGTATACCGACGATCGAATCCCGGGCAAGTATAATACCGCTAGACAAAGGGAATTGTATACGGGATTGATTGAGTCCTTGACATCGTGGTTCATCCGATGAGATCATCATGGAACATGTGGGAGCCAACATGGGTATCCAGATCCCGCTGTTGGTTATTGACCGGAGAACGTCTCGGTCATGTCTACATGGTTCCCGAACCCGTAGGGTCTACACACTTAAGGTTCGATCATGCTAGGGTTATAAAGGAAGTTTGTATGTGGTTACCGAATGTTGTTCAGAGTCCCGGATGAGATCCCGGACGTCACGAGGAGTTCCGGAATGGTCCGGAGGTAAAGATTTATATATGGGAAGTCCTGTTTTGGTCACCGGAAAAGTTTTGGGTTTTATGGTAACGTACCGGGACCACCGGGAGGGTCCCGGGGGTCCACCAAGTGGGGCCACCGGCCCCGGAGGGCTGCATGGGCCAAGTGTGGGTGGGGACCAGCCCCA
>NC_041383.1:49665464-49686189 GCF_002162155.2 Triticum dicoccoides
GGGGAGGGGGTGCCCCACCTTGCTTGGGGGGCAAGTTTCCCCCTCTCCACCCCTTGGCCGCCCCCTAGATGGGATCTAGGGCTGGCCGCCGCCCCCTAGGGGTGGAAAACTAGGTGGGGGCGCAGCCCCCTCTCCCCCTATATATAGTGGAGGCATAGGAGCATCCCAACACATAAGTTTCTTCTCATGTTGGCGCAGCCCTACCTCTCTTTCTCCTCATATCTCGCGGTGCTTGGCGAAGCCCTGCTGGACTACCACGCTCCTCCATCACCACCACGCCATTGTGCTGCTACTGGATGGAGTCTTCCTCAACCTCTCCCTCTCACCTTGCTGGATCAAGGCATGGGAGACGTCACCGGGCTGTACGTGTGTTGAACGCGGAGGTGTCGTCCGTTCGGCACTAGGATCTCCGGTGATTTGGATCACGACGAGTATGACTCCTTCAACCCCGTTCTCTTGAACGCTTCCGCTTAGCGATCTACAAGGGTATTTAGATGCACTCTCCTTCCCCTCGTTGCTGGTTTCTCCATAGATAGATCTTGGTGACACGTAGGAAAATTTTGAATTTCTGCTACGTTCCCCAACAGTGGCATCATGAGCTAGGTCTATTGCGTAGATTCTTTGCACGAGTAGAACACAAAGTAGTTGTGGGTGTTGACTTTGTTCAATATGCTTACCGTTACTAGTCCAATCTTGTTTCGACGGTATTGTGGGAGGAAGCGGCCCGGACCGACCTTACACGTACTCTTACGTGAGACAGGTTCCACCGACTGACATGCACTTGGTGCATTAGGTGGCTAGCGGGTGCCAGTCTCTCCCACTTTAGTTGGAACGGATTCGATGAAAAGTGTCCTTATGAAGGGTAAATATCAATTGGCATATCACGTTGTGGTTTTGCGTAGGTAAGAAACGTTCTTGCTAGAAACCCATAGCAGCCACGTAAAACATGCAAACAACAATTAGAGGACGTCTAACTTGTTTTTGCAGGGTATGCTATGTGATGTGATATGGCCAAGAAGAATGTGATGAATGATATGTGATGTATGAGTTTGATCATGTTCTTGTAATAGGAATCACGACTTGCATGTCGATGAGTATGACAACCGGCAGGAGCCATAGGAGTTGTCTTAATTTATTGTATGACCTGCGTGTCATTAAACAACGCCATGTAATTACTTTACTTTATTGCTAACCGGTAGCCATAGTAGTAGAAGTAATAGTTGGCGAGACAACTTCATGGAGGCACGATGATGGAGATCATGGTGTCATGCCGGTGACGATGATGATCATGGAGCCCCGAAGATGGAGATCAAAAGGAGCAATATGATATTGGCCATATCATGTCACTATTTGATTGCATGTGATGTTTATCATGTTTATGCATCTTATTTGCTTAGAACGATGGTAGTAAATAAGATGATCCCTCATTAAAATTTCAAGAAAGTGTTCCCCCTAACTGTGCACTATTGCGAAAGTTCGTCGTTTCGAAGCACCACATGACGATCGGGTGTGATAGATTCTTACGTTCACATACAACGGGTGTAAGCCAGATTTACACACGCGAAACACTTAGGTTAACTTGACGAGCCTAGCATGTACAGACATGGCCTCGGAACACAAGAGACCGAAAGGTCGAGCATGAGTCCTATAGTAGATACGATCAACATGAAGATGTTCACCGATGATGACTAGTCCGTCTCACGTGATGATCGGACACGGCCTAGTTGACTCAGATCATGTAATCACTTAGATGACTAGAGGGATGTCTATCTGAGTGGGAGTTCATAAGATGAACTTAATTATCCTGAACATAGTCAAAAGATCTTTGCAAATTATGTCGTTAGCTCGCGCTTTAGTTCCACTGTTTAGATATGTTCCTAGAGAGAATATAGTTGAAAGTTGACAGTAGCGATTATGCGGATAGTAGAAAGCTTATATCCTTAATGCACCGCTCAGTGTGCAGAACCCCAAACGTCATCTGTGGATGTTGCGAACAACGGACATACACATTTTAATAACAACGTGATAGTTCAGTTAAATGGTTTAGAGTAGAGGCACCAAAGACGTTTTCGAAACATCGCGGAACATATGAGATGTTTCGAGGGCTGAAATTGAGATTCTAGGCTCGTGCCCACGTCAAGAGGTATAAGACCTCCGACGATTTTCTTAACCTACAAACTAAGGGAGAAAAGCACAATCGTTGAGCTTGTGCTCAGATTGTCTGAGTGTAACAATCACTTGAATCGAGTGGGAGTTGGTCTTCCAGATGAGATAGTGATGTTTCTACAAAGTCATTGCCACCAAGCTGCTAGAGCTTTGTGATGAACTATAACATATCAGGGATAGATATGATGATCCTTGAGGTATTCGCGATGTTTGACACCGCGAAAGTAGAAATCAAGAAGGAGCATCAATTGTTGATGGTTGGTGAAACCACTAGTTTCAAGAAGGGCAAGGGCAAGAAGGGATACTTCATGAAATGGCAAATCAGCTGCTGCTTTAGTGAAGAAACCCAAGGTTGAACCCAAACCCGAGACTCAGTGCTTCTGTAATAAAGGGAATAGCCACTGGAGCAGAATTACCCTAGATACTTAGTAGATGAGAAGGCTGGCAAGGTCGATAGAAGTATATTGGATATACATTATGTTAATGTGTACTTTACTAGTACTCCTAGTAGCACCAGGGTATTAAGATACCGGTTCGGTTGCTAAATGTTATTAACTCGAAATAAAAGAGCTACGGAATAAACAGAGACTAGCTAAAGGTGAGCTGACGATATGTGTTGGAAGTGTTTCCAAGTTTGATATGATCAAACATCGCACGCTCCCTCTACCATCAAGATCAGTATTAAACCTGAATAATTGTTTTTTGGTGTTTGCGTTGAGCATAGACATGATTGGATTATGTCTATCGCAATACGGTTATTCATTTAAGGAGAATAATGGTTACTCTATTTATTTGAATAATACCTTTAATGGTCTTGCACCTAAAGGAATGGTTTATTGAATCTCGATCGTAGTGATACACATTTTTCATGCCAAAAGATATAAGATAGTAATGATAGTACCACTTACTTGTGGCACTGCCATGTAAGTCATATTGGTATAAAGCGCATGAAGAAGCTCCATGTTGATGGATCTTTGGACTCACTCGTTTTTGAAAAGTTTGAGACATGCGAACCATGTCTATTGGTGTATACGCATGACGAAACTCCATGCAGATGGATCGTTTGGACTCACTTGATTTTGAATCACTTGAGATATGCAAATCTTACCACATGGGCAAGATGACTGAAAAGCCTCGTTTTCAGTAAGATGGAACAAGATAGCAACTTGCTGGAAGTAACACATTTTGATGTGAGCAGTCCAATGAGTGCTGAAGCATGCAGTGAATATCGTTATGTTCTTACTTCATAGATGATTCGAGTAGATGTTGAGTATATTTACTTGATGAAACACAAGTCTGAATTATTGAAGGGTTCAAGTAATTTCAGAGTGAAGTTGAAGGTCATTGTGACAAGAGGATAAAATGTCTATGATATGATCATAGAGATGAGTATCTGAGTTACGAGCTTTGGCATACAATTAAGACATTGTGGAAATTGTTTCACAATTAATACCGCCTGGGACACCATAGTGTGATGGTGTGTCCGAACATCATAGTTGCACCCTATTGGATATGGTGCATACCATGATATCTCTTATCGAATTACCACTATCGTTCATGGGTTAGGCATTAGAGACAAGCGCACTCACTTTAATAGGGCACCACGTAATTCCGTTGAGACGACACCGAACTATGGTTTGGAGAAACGTAAGTTGTTGTTTCTTAAAAGTTTGGGGCTGCGACGCTTATGTGAAAAAGTTTCTGGTTGATAAGCTCGAACCCAAAGCGGATAAAAATGCATCTTCATAGGACACCCAAAATAGTTGGGTATACCTCCTAATTCAGATCCGAAAGCAATAGGGATTGTTTCTTGAATCGGGTCCTTTCTCGAGGAAAGGTTTGTCTCGAGAATTGAGTGGGAGGATGGTGGAGACTTGATGAGGTTATTGAACCATCACTTCAAATAGTATGTAGCAGGGCATAGGAAGTTGTTCCCGTGACCCTACACCAATTGAAGTAGAAGCTTATGATGGTGATCATGAAGTTTCGGATCAAGTCACTACCTTACCTCGTAGGGTGACAAGGATGCGTACTACTTCAGTGTGGTACGCAATCCTGTCTTAGAGGTCATGTTGCTAGACAACAATGAACCTACGAGCTATGGAGAAGCGATGGTGGGCCCATATTCTGACAAATGGTTAGAAGCCATGAAATCCGAGATAGGATCCATGTATCAAAACAAAGCATGGACTTTGGCGGACTTACCCGATGATCGTCAAGCCATTGAGATAAATGGATCTTTAAGAAGAAGACGGACGTGGACGGTAATGTCACCGTCTATGAAGCTCGACTTGTGGCGAAGAGTTTTTCACAAGTTCAAGGAGTTGACTACGATGAGATTTTCTCATCCGTAGCGATGCTTAAGTCCGTCGGAATCATGTTAGCATTAGCTGCATTTATGAAATCTGGCAGATGGATGTCAAAACGAGTTTCCTTACCAGTTTTCGTAAGGAAAGGTTGTCTGCGATACAATCAGAAAGGTTTTGTCGATCATAAGGATGCTAAAAGGTATGCTAGCTCCAGCGATCCTTCCATGGACTGGAGTAAGCATCTCGGAGTTGGAATATGCACTTTGATAAGATGATCAAAGATTTGGGTTTATACAAAGTTTATGAGAAACTTGTATTTCCAAAGAAGTGAGTGGGAGCACTATAGAATTTCTGATGAGTATATGTTGTTGACATGTTGATGATCAGAAATGATGTAGAATTTTCTGTAAAGCATATAGGGTTATTTGAAAAGTGTTTTTCAATAGAAAACCTGGATTAAGCTACCTGAACATTGAGCATCAAGATCTATGAGGATAGATCAAAAACCGCTTAATAATACTTTCAAATGAGCACATACCTTGACATGATCTTGAAGGTGTTCAAGATGGATCAGTCAAAGAAGGAGTTCTTGCCTGAGTTGTAAGGTATGAAGTTAAGAGTTAAAGCTCGACCACGGCAGAAGAGAGAGAAAGGACGAATGTCATACCCTATGCATCAGACGTAGGCTCTATAGTATGCTATGCTGTGTACCGCACCGGAAGTGTGCCTTGCCATGAGTCAGTCAAGGGGTACAAGAATGATCCAGGAATGGGGATCATTGGACAGCGGTCAAAATTCTCCTTGGAGTAAATAAGGACATGTTTCTCGATTATGGAGGTGATAAAGAGTTCGGCGTAAAGGTTTACGTCGATGCAAGCTTTAACACCTATCCGAGTGACTCTGAGTAGCAAACCGGATACGTATAGTGGAGCAACCATTTGGAATAGCTTCAAGTGGAGCGTGGAAGCAGCATTTACAATATGACATAGAGAATTGCGAACTACATATGGATCTGAATGTTACAGACCCGTTGACTAAAACTTCTCTCACAAGCAAAACATGATCAAACCCCAAAACTCATTGAGTCTTAATCACATGATGATGTGAACTAGTTTAGTGACACTAGTAAACTCTTTCGATGTTGGTCACATGGCGATGTACCTGTGAATGTTAATCACATAGCGATGTGAACTAGATTATTGACTCTAGTGCAAGTGGGAGACTGTTGGAAATATGCCCTAGAGGCAATAATAAATTAGTTATTATTATATTTCCTTGTTCATGATAATCATTTATTATCCATGCTATAATTGTATTGATAGGAAACTCAGATACATGTGTGGATACATAGATAACACCATGTCCCTAGTAAGCCTCTAGTTAACTAGCTCATTGATCAAAAGATGGTTACGGTTTCCTGACCATGGACATTGGATGTCGTTGATAACGGGATCACATCATTACAAGAATGATGTGATGGACAAGACCCAATCCTAAGCCTAGCATAAAGATCATAGTTATGCTAAAGCTTTTCTAATGTCAAGTATCATTTCCTTAGACCATGAGCTTGTGCAACTCCCGGTTACCGTAGGAATGCTTTGGGCGTACCAAACATCACAACGTAACTGGGTGGCTATAAAGGTGCACTACAGGTATCTCCGAAAGTGTCTGTTGGGTTGGCACGAATCGAGACTGGGATTTGTCACTCCGTGTGACGGAGAGGTATCTATGGGCCCACTAGGTAGGACATCATCATAATGTGCACAATGTGACCAAGGGGTTGATCACGGGATGATGTGTTACGGAACGAGTAAAGAGACTTGCCGGTAACGAGATTGAACAAGGTATCGGTATACCGACAATCGAATCTCGGGCAAGTATAATACCGCTAGACAAAGGGAATTGTATACGGGATTGATTGAGTCCTTGACATTGTGGTTCATCCGATGAGATCATTGTGGAACATGTGGGAGCCAACATGGGTATCCAGATCCCGCTGTTGGTTATTGACCGGAGAACGTCTCAGTCATGTCTACATGGTTCCCGAACCCGTAGGGTCTACACACTTAAGGTTCGATGACGCTAGGGTTATAAAGGAAGTTTGTATGTGGTTACCGAATGTTGTTCGGAGTCCCGGATGAGATCCCGGACATCACGAGGAGTTCCGGAATGGTCCGAAGGTAAAGATTTATATATGGGAAGTCCTGTTTTGGTCACCGGAAAAGTTTCGGGTTTTATTGGTAATGTAGCGGGACCACCGGGAGGGTCCCGGGGGTCCACCAAGTGGGGCCTCCGGCCCCAGAGGGCTGCATGGGCCAAGTGTGGGAGGGGACCAGCCCCAGGTGGGCTGGTGCGCCCCCCCCCCACAAGGGCCCAAGGCGCCTAGGGTTTGGGGAGGGGGCGCCCCACCTTGCTTGGGGGGCAAGTTTCCCCCTCTCCACCCCTTGGCCGCCCCCTAGATGGGATCTAGGGCTGGCCGCCGCCCCCTAGGGGTGGAAACCTAGGTGGGGGTGCAGCCCCCTCTCCCCCTATATATAGTGGAGGCATAGGAGCAGCCCAACACATAAGTTTCTTCTCCTGTTGGCGCAGCCCTACCTCTCTTTCTCCTCATATCTCGCGGTGCTTGGCGAAGCCCTGCTGGACTACCACACTCCTCCATCACCACCACGCCGTTGTGCTGCTGCTGGATGGAGTCTTCCTCAACCTCTCCCTCTCACCTTGCTGGATCAAGGCATGTGAGACGTCACCGGGCTGTACGTGTGTTGAACACGGAGGTGCCGTCCGTTCGGCACTAGGATCTCCGGTGATTTGGATCACGACGAGTACGACTCCTTCAACCCCGTTCTCTTGAACGCTTCCGCTTAGCGATCTACAAGGGTATGTAGATGCACTCTCCTTCCCCTCGTTGCTGGTTTCTCCATAGATAGATCTTGGTGACACGTAGGAAAATTTTGAATTTCTGCTATGTTCCCCAACAATGGTATCCTCCTTTGAATAAATTGAGTGACTCGACTTGGCACATGTTCACGCATGTAGTTGAAACAAATCATCATAGCCTTCACGATATTTATGTTCATGGTGGATTATATCCTACACATGCTTGTACTCGGTGTGAATTAATTTTAATGCATGTTTATGACTGTTGTCGCTCTCTCAGTTGGTCGCTTCCTAGTCTTTTGCTAGCCTTCACCTGTACTAAGCGGGAATACTGCTTGTGCATCCAAACTCCTTAACCCCCAAAGTTGTTCCATATGAGTCCACCATACCTTCCTATATGCGGTATCTACCTACCGTTCCAAATAAATTTGTATGTGCCAAACTCCAAACCTTCAAATGAAATTCTGTTTTGTATGCTCGAGCAGCTCATGTTTCGACTAGGGCTTCCTATATCTTCCATGCTAGGTGGGTTATTCTCAAGAGGAGTGGACTCCGCTCCTCATTCATGAGAAAGGGCCGGTAACCGGGATGCCCAGTCCCATGATCCAAAAACATCAAAGCAAATCAATATAATTAAACAAAACTCCCCAGGGCTGTTGTTAGTTGGAGGCACTCATTGTTTCGAGCAAGCCATGGATTGATGCTTGTTGGTGGTGGGGGAGTATAAACTTTTACCATTCTGTTTGGGAACTGCCTATAATGCATGTACTATGGAAGATACAACCATCTCATAGTTGTTGCATTGATAGTGGAAGTATGCCGCTCAATATGTTATTCAATCTCTAATTTAAAATCGAGCTCTGGCACCTCTACAAATCCCTGCTTCCCTCTGCGAAGGGCCTATCTATTTACTTTTATGTTGAGTCATCCCCCTCTTATTAAAAAGCACCCACTGGAGAGCACACAGTCATTTGCATTCATTACTATTGATTTATATTGGATATGACTTGACTGGATCTCTTTTACCATGAATTACAATGTTTAGTCAGTCCTTGATCTTTAAAGGTGCTCTCCATTTATGTTTTGCGGTCCCAGAAAGGGCTAGCGAGATACCATTTTGTTATATCATGTTATGATTGTTTTGAGAAAGTGTTGTCATCCAAGTTTTATTATTATGGCTCGCTAGCTGATTATGCCATTGATATGAGTGATTGTGAGACCTAAGTGTTATTGTGAGTATGGTTAGTTTATAATATTTGTTGAAACCTGAATGCTGGCTTTGCATGTTTACAATAACAAGAGCAAACAGAGTTTGTAAAAGTTTTTCTTTATCACTTTCAGTTTATCAACTGAATTGCTTGAGGACAAGCAAAGGTTTAAGCTTGGGGGAGTTGATACGTCTCCAATGTATCTACTTTTCCAAACACTTTTGCCCTTGTTTTGGACTCTAACTTGCATGATTTGAATGAAACTAACCCGGAAAGACGTTGTTTTTAGCAGAACTGCCATGATGTTGTTTTATGTGTAGAAAACAAAAGTTCTTGGAATGTCCTGAAAATCTTCGGAGGCAAGTTTCAGAAAATATAAAAAATACTGGCGAAAGAATCAAGACCAGGGGGCCCACACCCTGTCCATGAGGGTGGGGCGCGCGCCCACCCCCTGGGTGCGCCCCCTTGTCTCATGGGCCCCCTAAGGCTCCGCAGACCTCAACTCCAACTCTATATATTCCGTCTCGCGGAGGAAAAAATCAGAGAGGAAGTTTTTTCGTGTTTTACGATACGGAGCCGCCGCCAAGCCCTAATCTCTCTCGGGAGGGCTGATCTAGAGTCCGTTCGGGTCTCCGGAGAGGGGGATTCATCGCCGTCATCATCATCAACCATCCTCCATCACCAATTTAATGATGCTCACCGCCGTGCGTGAGTAATTCCATCGTAGGCTTGCTGGACGGTGATGGGTTGGATGAGATTTACCATGTAATCAAGTTAGTTTTGTTAGGGTTTGATCCCTAGTATCCACTATGTTCTGAGATTGATGTTGCTATGACTTTGCTATGCTTAATGCTTGTCACTAGTGCCCGAGTGACATGATTTCAGATCTGAACCTATTATGTTGTCATGAATATATGTGTGTTCTTGATCCTATCTTGCATGTCTATAGTCACCTATTATGTGTTATGTTCGACAACCCCGAAGTGACAATAATCGGGATACTTCTCGGTGATGACCGTAGTTTGAGGAGTTCATGTATTCACTATGTGCTAATGCTTTGTTCCGGTTCTCTATTAAAAGGAGGCCTTAATATCCCTTAGTGTCCGTAAGGACCCCGCTGCCATGGGAGGGTAGGACAAAAGCTGTCATGCAAGTTCTTTTCCATAAGCACGTATGACTATAATTAGAATACATGCCTACATTACATTGATGAATTGGAGCTAGTTCGGTGTCACCCCATGTTATAGCTATTACATGAAGAATCGCATCCGACATAATTATCCATCACTGATCCAATGCCTACAAGCTTTTCACATCTTGTGCTTCGCTTATTTACTTTTCCGTTGCTATAGTTACAATTACTACAAAACCCAAAACTATTACTTTTGCCACTGTTACCTTTATAATCATACTACTTTGCTACTAAATACTTCGCTGCAGATACTAAGTTATCCAGGTGTGGTTGAATTGACAACTCAACTACTAATACTCAATAGTATTCTTTGGCTCCCCTTGTGTCAAATCAATAAATTTGGGTTGACTACTTTACCCTCGAAAGCTATTGCGATCCCCTACACTTGTGGGTTATCAGCCACTGTATTTCGCGAAAAAATGATTCGCCCCCTAATTGCTGGGACCCACTAGCTACATCTTCGCACGCAAGGAAGTGTGTCCGAGAAAAAAAAAATCGCCCCCTGACTGCTGGGACCCACCAGCTACATCTTCGCACGCAAGAAAGTGCGTCCGAAAAAAAACGATTCGCCCCCTGACTGCTGGGACCCACCAGCTACATCTTCGCACGCAAGGAAGTGCGTCCTAAAAAAAAGATTCGCCCCCCTGACTGCTGGGACCCACCACCTACATCTTCGCACGCAAGGAAGTGCCTGACAGTCGAGACCCACCTGGTCGAAGCGTACGTAGCGTTGTCATTCTGGTCGCGAACGTGTACGCACATATATACTGGTCGATGTAGGGGCGCGCACGTCTCGTAGTAAAGGCGCGCACATAGCATGTACACGTACGTACAGCGGCCAGTGTGCAAGAAAGAAAACACGGCCACGTATGTGTACATACGGGCGGGGTCTCAAACTCCTACTCGTGCATACGTACGGCCAGGGCTCGTGTACATGGCTGGGTCGGAACAGAGAAATAGCGTCGTCATCGTATTCATGGGGAGCCAACTGGCTGGGTCGGAACGGAATGCGTCGTCGTGTTCATCGGGAGGGCTTGAATGGGACAGGCGATGGAAACGAGGACTGGCGTACCGCAGAACGGAGGAAGCGGCCTTGTGTTCGACCGACCACGTTCGAAACGGGATCCTTTTCATCGGGAGGGGTCTTGTGTACCACGAAATGGAGGAAACGGACCTCCTACGGTCGAAACGGGGGTCCTGTTGATCGGGCGGGGTGTGGCGTACCGCAAAACGGACGAAACAGACTTGTGTTGGAGCGCTACGGTCGAAACGGGTGTCTTGTTCATCGGGAGGGGTGTGGCGTACCACGAGATACTATCCATCTCCACCGTCGACCTCCTCCAGCCTCCACGGGCTACCGTCGACCTCCTCCAGCCTCCACGGGCTCCTGTTCATCGAGCCTCCACCGCGCGCTACTCCACCGGCTACTGTTCAACCACCCCTCCACGGGCACCCCTCCACCTTCTACTGTTCATCCAGCCCTCCATGGGGTCGTCCTATTCATCCAGCCCTCCACGGGGTCCTGTTCATCCCGCCCCAACCGGCTCGATCGAGGCAGCGCCACGGGGTTCTGTTCATCCACCCCCGCCGCCCACTGTTCATCCAAACCCCCCGCAACATTCACTGTTCCTCCAATCGACCGGCTTCAGTTAGCAGCAGTAGCGAAGGAATCGCTTGATCGAGTTCAGTTAACAGCCATCGATCGATCGCTCGGGTTCAGTAAGGCATAGTTTGCAGTGCAATCGCTCGGGTTCAGTTAGAGCCCAGCGCCTCTCTCGGGTTCAGTTAGAGCCAACGCCTCGCACACACGCGCGTACGTGTACGAGAGAAACGCGCATTGCTCGCCCCCCGGCCACCCACCGTAACCAGGAACTCCCCGAAATTTTCCTCGCCCTCGCTTCTACCATGGTTTTTTCTGTCATGGACGGCCCAAAGAATGTCATGCAGCTGCGTCTCCGGCCCGCCCAGGACGAAAAGCCCATTTTTTGTCATGATGTTTTGTCATAGAAGTAGGAGCCCACCACATCTATGATGATACCGGGTTTTGTCACAATTATCGTCATAGAAGTTTCATATGTATGACAGAAATTTTTTTTCGTTCGGCCCAAAATGTCACGGATGTGTCTTTTTTTTGTAGTGATCACTTCTTTCGAGAGAAACTCCTTCTCTAGAAAGGATCCATTCTTAGCAACAAAGATTTTGCCTTTGGATCTGTCATAGAAGGTGTACCCAACAGTTTTCTTTGGGTATCCTATGAATACGCACTTCTCCGATTTGGGTTCGAGCTTATCCGGTTGAAGCTTTTTCACATAAGCATCGCAACCCCAAACTTTAAGAAACGACAACTTTGGTTTCTTGCCAAACCACAGTTCATAAGGCGTCGTCTCAACGGATTTTGATGGTGCCCTGTTTAACGTGAATGCAGCTGTCTTCAATGCATAACCCCAAAACGATAGTGGTAAATCGGTAAGAGACATCATAGATCGCACCATATCCAATAAAGTGCTTTTACGATGTTCGGACACACCATTACGCTGTGGTGTTCCAGGTGGCGTGAGCTGTGAAACTATTTCACATTTTTAAATGAAGGGCAAACTCGTAACTCAAATATTCTCCTCCACGATCAGATCGTAGAAACTTTTATTTTCGTGTTACGATGATTCTCCACTTCACTCTGAAATTCTTTGAACTTTTCAAATGTTTTAGACTTGTGTTTCATTAAGTAGATATGCCCATATCTGCTCAAATCATCTATGAAGGTCAGAAAATAACGATACCCGCCACGAGCATCAACACTCATTGGACCGTATATATGTATGAACTATTTCCAATAAGTCAGTAGATCGTTCCATTGTTCCAGAGAACGGAGTTTTAGTCATCTTACCCATGAGGCATGGTCCGCAAGCACCAAGTGATTCATAATCAAGTGATTCCAAAAGTCCATCTTTATGTAGTTTCTTCATGTGCTTTACACCGATATGACCCAAACGGCAGTGCCACAAATAAGTTGCAGTATAATTACTAACTTTGTATCTTTTGGCATCAATATTATGAATATGTGTATTACCACCACTGAGATTCATTAAACCATCAACATTGGGTGTATGACCATGGAAGGTTTTATTCATGTAAACAGAATAACAATTATTCTCTATCTTTAATGAATAATTGTATTGCAATAAACATGATCTAATCATATTCATGCTCAACGCAAACACCAAATAACTTTTATTTAGGTTCAACACTAATCCCGAAAGTATAGGGAGAGTGCGATGATGATCATATCAATCTTGGAACTCCTTCCAACACACATTGTCACTTCACCCTCAACTAGTCCCTTTTTATTCTGTAACTCCTGTTTCGAGTTACTAATCTTAGCTACCGAACAAGTATCAAATACCCAGGGGATACTATGAACACTAGTAAGGTACACATCAATAACCTATATATCGAATATACATTTGTTCACATTGCCATCCTTCTTATCCACCAAATATTTGGGTCAGTTCCACTTCCAGTGACCATTTCCTTTGCAGTAGAAGCACTCAGTTTCAGGCTTAGGTCCATATTTGGACTTCTTCACGGGAGTGACAACTTGCTTGCCATTCTTCTTGAAGTTCCGTTTCTTTCCCTTTGCCCTTTCCTTGAAACTAGTGGTTTTGTTTAATCATCCACACTTGATGCTCTTTCTTGATTTCTACCTTCGTTGATTTCAGCATCACGAAGAGCTCGGGAATCGTTTTCGTCATCCCTTGCATACTATAGTTCATCACGAAGTTCCAGGAACTTGGTGATGGTGACTAGAGAACTTTGTCAACCACTATCTTATCTAGAAGATTAACTCCCACTTGATTCAAGCGATTGTAGTACCCAGACAATCTGAGCATATGCTCACTAGTTGAGCAATTTTCCTCCAATTTTTAGGAAAAGTACTTGTCAGAGGTCTCATACCTCTTGACATGGGCATGAGTCTGAAATATCAATTTCCGCTCTTTGAACCTCTCATATGCTCTGTGACGTTTCAAAAACGTTTTTGAAGTCGCGATTCTAAGCCGTAAAGCATGGTGCACTAAACTATCAATAGTCATTATATTGAGCTAGCCAAGCGCTCATAACGTCTCCATCTGCTCCTGCAATAGGTCTGTCACCTAGAGGTGCATCAAGGACATAATTCTTCTGTGCAGCAATGAGGATAAACCTCAGATCACGGACCCAATCCGCATCGTTGCTACTATCATCTTTCTCTAGGAACATATAAAAAACATAGGGAAGCTATAACACGAGCTATTGATCTACAACATAATTTGCAAAATACTATCAGGACTAAGTTCATGACATTAAAGTTCAATTAATCATATTACTTAAGAACTCCCACTTAGATAGACATCCCTCTAATCATCTAAGTGATCACGTGATCCAAATCAACTAAACCATGTCCGATCATCACGTGACATGGAGTAGTTTTCAATGGTGAACATCACTATGTTGATCATATCTACTATATGATTCACGCTCGACCTTTCGGTCTCAGTGTTCTAGGCCATATCTGCATATGCTAGGCTCGTCAAGTTTAACCCGAGTATTATGCGTGTGCAAAAACTGGCTTGCACCCATTGTATTTGAACGTACAGCTTATCACACCCGATCATCACGTGGTGTCTCGGCACGACGAACTGTCGCAACAGTGCATACTCAGGGAGAACACTTATACGTTGAAATTTAGTAAGGGATCATCTTATAATGCTGCCGCCGTACTAACCAAAATAAGATGCATAAAAGATAAACACCACATGCAATCAAAATATGTGAAATGATATGGCCATCGTCATCTTGTGCTCATGATATCCCTCACCGAAGCATCGTCATGATCTCCATCGTCACCGGCGCGACACCTTGATCTCCATCGTAGCACCGTTGTCGTCTAGCCAACTATCGTTACTACGACTATTTCTACCGCTTAGTGATAAAGTAAAACAATTACATGGCGATTGCATTGCATGCAATAAAGCGACAACCATATGGCTCCTACTAGTTACCGATAACTTTGTTACAAAACATGATCATCTCATACAATAATTTATATCACATCATGCTTGACCATATCACATCATATAAAGCGCTGCAAAAACAAGTTAGACACCCTCTACTTTGTTGTTGCAAGTTTTACGTGGATGCTACGGGCTTCTAGCAAGAACCGTTCTTGCCTACGCATCAAAACCACAATGATTTTTCGTCAAGTGTGCTATTTTAACCTTCAACAAGGACCGGGCATAGCCACACTCGATTCAGCTAAAGTTGTAGAAACAGACACTCACTAGCCACCTGTGTGTGAAGCACGTCGGTAGAACCAGTCTCGCGTAAGCATACACGTAATGTCGGTCTGAGCCGCTCATCCAACAATACCGCCGAATCAAAGTATGACATGCTGGTATGCAGTATGACTATTATCGCCCACAACTCTTTTTGTTCTACTCATGCATATAACATCTACGCATAGACCTGGCTCGGATGCCACTATTGGGGAACGCGGTAATTTCAAGAATTTCCTACGATCATGCAAGAGCTATCTCTAGGTGATGCATAGCAACGAGAGGGGAGAGTGTTGTCTACGTACCCTCGTAGACCGAAAGCGTAAGTGTTATGACAACGCGGTTGATGTAGTCATACGTCTTCACGATCCGACCGATCCTAGCACCGAGGGTATGACACCTCCGCGATCTGCACACGTTCAGCTCGGTGACGTCCCATGAACTCTAGATCCAGCTGAGGTTGAGGGAGAGTTTCGTCAGCACGATGACGTGATGACGGTGATGATGAAGTTGCCGGCGTAGGGCTTTGCCTAAACACTACGACGATATGGCCGAGGTGGAAATCTGTGGAGGGGGGCACCGCACACGGCTAAAACAATTGTCAACTTGTGTGTCCTAGGGGTGCCCCCTCCCCGTATATAAAGGAGCAAGGGGAGGGGGCCGGCGGCCTCATAGGGTGCGCCTCGAGGGGGAATCCTACTCCTACTAGGAGTAGTTTCCCCCTTTCCTAGTCCAACTAGGAGGGGAAGGAAAGAGGGGGCCGGCCCCCCAAGCCCTAAACCAATTCGGTTTGGGCCTAGGGGGGCACGCCCCACAGCTCCCTTGTTGCCCTCTATTTCCACTAAGGCCCATGAAGGCCCATTGACCCCCCCCCCCCGGGGTTCCGGTAACCTCCCGGTACTCCGGTAAATGCCCAAACTCATTCGAAACTATTCTGGTGTCCAAACATAACCTTCCAATATATCAATCTTCATGTCTCGACCATTTCAAGACTCCTCGTTATGTCCGTGATCACATTCGGGACTCCGAACAACCGTCGGTACATCAAAACACATAAACTTATAATACCAATCGTCATCGAACGTTACGCGTGCGGACCCTACGGGTTCGAGAACTATGTAGACATGACCGAGACTCACTTCCTGTCAATAACCAATAGCGTAACCTGGATGATCATATTGATTCCTACATATTCTACGAAGATCTTTATCGGTCAAACCGCATAACAACATACGTTGTTCCATTTGTCATCGGTATGTTACTTGCCCGAGATTCGATCGTCGGTATCATCATGCCTAGTTCAATCTCGTTACCGGCAAGTCTCTTTACTCGTTCCGTAATACTTCATCCCGCAACTAACTCATTAGTCACAATGCTTGCAAGGCTTATAGTGATGAGAATTACCGAGAGGGCCCAGAGATACCTCTCCGATACACAGAGTGACAAATCCTAATCTCGATCTATGCCAACCCAACAAACACCTTCGGAGACACCTGTAGAGCATCTTTATAATCACCCATTTACGTTGTGATGTTTGATAGCACACAAAGTGTTCCTCCGGTATTCGGGAGTTGCATAATCTCATATTCTGAGGAACTTTGTATAAGTCATGAAGAAAGCAGTAGCAATGAAACCGACACGGTCATAATGCTAAGCTAACAGATGGGTCATGTCCATTACATCATTCTCCTAATGATGTGATCCCATTCATCAAATGACATCACATGTCTATGGTTAGGAAACATAATCATCTTTGATTAACGAGCTAGTCAAGTAGAGGCATACTAGGGACTATATGTTTTGCCTATGTATTCACACATGTACTAAGTTTCCGGTTAATACAATTCTAGCATGAATAATAAACATTTATCATGAAATAAGGAAATAAATAATAACTTTAATATTGCCTCTAGGGCATATTTCTTTCACCGAACGCACGGCACCTCCGCGTTCTGCACACGTTCGGCTCGGTGACGTCCCTCGCCTTCTTGATCCAGCAAGACGTCGAGGTAGTAGATGAGTTCCGTCAGCACGACGGCATGGTGACGGTGATGCTGAAGTGATCTCCGCAGGGCTTCACGTAAGCACTATGAAAATAATGACCAGGGGTGTAAACGGTGGAGGGGGGCGCCGCACACGGCTAACAATTGATCTGGGGTGTGCTAGGCGCCCCCTCCTCATATATATAGGTGGAAGGGAGAGGGAAGAGGCCAAGGGGCGCCCCAAGTAGGTCCAAATCCTTCTTGGGCTCCTGCCCTTGGCCACGCCCCCTACCATGTTGTCGTAGGAGGAAGGAAAGAAGGGGGGGAGGGGGAAGGAAGTGGGAATCCTAATCCAGACTTACCTTTCCCTTCTCCCCTTTTCCTTATCCTCCTTAGGCCGGCCCATATGGGGGGCGCAATAGCCCCTTGTGGCTAGTGCGTTTCCCCTGTTGGCCCATAAGAAAGAAGAGGCAGTTCGGATCGAACAATTTTGGCCAATATGTCTTCTTAACACGAGTTTCAAAATATTCATGAAAGTGGGCACCAATAGATTGACACAGATTGCTCACTCGGTAGTGCACTACAAGAAATATGTCAAATAGTGACCTTCTGTCAGTGACCCTGGAAGAATTGGTCATAGATCTATGACCATTTCAGACCAATTGGTCAAAAGCTGTTCGGGGGGCTCCAAACCCTAAACCATTGCGACCATTTTGGTCAGAAAGGTCGTAATTTCCTTACACGAAATGGTCACAAAGCAAACAGTGCTAGTCCGCTGCCTTATTTCTAGTTGTTAATGACCAATATAGATGGTCATAGCCTTGTAGATTGTGGTGGGTTGTGATGACTAGGCGCCATCTCATCAGTTTTGCCTATGTGTCATGTCCATGTGGCAGTTTTTGCCCTAGGTTGTGAAGCAACCTATATTTCTGTTATTCCAAAAATTCCCAAAAAATTCTCATAAATGTTTTGGATCATATCTTTATCAAATATGTCAAAAACATTCCTTGCCTAGTTCAAGAATAATTCGAAAATATTCGTTTTCCTATTCTGTTTAGAGCAGCACTTTGTGAAGGAAGTACCACTTTGGCATGTCCAAATGGTATCCATTTTCTACAGTGCTTTCCTATGCCCAAATAACCATACTCCACCAAATGACAGCTCAATCCATTCATTATTCTGAGCCCAGCTCTTCAACAATCGTATTTATGTCCAGTGTGGTACTTTGTAAAGCAAGTACCACCTAGGCTCCTCCTTCTGAGGTGAAAATTTGTGAAGACGGTCTTCTTAGTAACTGATCATCCTCAGCCAAAACTCACGCCCATTAGCCATGTGCATTTCCCGTACCGCAAATCAAACACTTGGCTGCTTATTCATGTTTGAGCATTGATAGGTCTCCTCGTGAGAATCTTATGTTGTGATTTTCTTCCTAGCACCTACCTGGGGAGTTCCCAACCCACTAGACATGCCTAGGCCGCCTAGAACACATGGCAACGCCACGGTCATGCGGTGACCACGCGGCGGGCATGCGAGCTTACGCGCTCTAGAGTTGGGGCCCTCGGCCACCGTCCAAACCTCGATGTCTCGCCATCAAACCATGTATTTATGATTAAATAGATACTTATTTACCTAGAAATGATTTTTAGAAAAAATAAAGAGCAAACTATGAGGCAACTGCAGTTCAAATTTGACCCGTTTCCAACTGAATCGACGACAATTTGTCTTTTTCACCAAAGGTGGATCAAAACTTTTTTCACCAAACCATTTTGTCAATTGTGCATTATATATGGCCTAGTATTTTATAAAATTGATTTGGATCATTTTTGCAACAATTATTTGGTAGTTCCTTCACAAAAAAAAACATCCTTTTGGGCACTCGGAAAATGAAAAATGAATTTTCTGTGCAAAGAAAATGAAAACTTCCTTAGGCAACATTGTTTGGAATTCCAAGATGTACCCTTGTGCACAATATGAGATCATTTGAACAAACTATGCCATGAATGTGGCCATAAGATTGATCATTTGGCTTGAAAGCCATGAATCTTCACGCATGATAGCTCATTTCTGAGAACACTTTTTTAAAATAATTACCGTATTAAAAGTTTATTATTTTTCCTGGAAACTTGGTCACATATAATGACACAATGCGAAGGATTTCCATTTTTTTGTTTTTTTTTGAATTTTTTATGCCGTTTCCAAATGTGGTCAAAACGGCGGGCTTGACCGTTCCTAGCTAGTGGTTGAATCTTGGAATTTTTTTGGTGTTTCTATGATTAAATAGATACTTAGGTAACTAGAAATGATTTTTGGAAAAAATAAAGAGCAAACTATGAGGCAGCTACAGTTCAAATTTGACCCGTTTCCAACCGAATCGACGGTAATTTGTCTTTTTCACCAGAGGTGGATCAAAACTTTTTTCACCCAACCATTTTGTCAATTATGCATTATATATGGCCTAGTATTTTATAAAATTGATTTGGTCCATTTTTGCCAAAATTATTTGGTAGTTCCTTCACAAAAAAACCTTCTTTTGGGCACTCGGAAAATGAAAAATAAATTTTCTGTGCAAAGAAAATGAAAACTTCCTTAGGCAACACTGTTTGGAATTCCAAGATGTACCCTTGTGCACAATATGAGATCATTTGAACAAACTATGCCTTGAATGTGGCCATAAGATTGATCATTTGGCTTGAACGTCATAAATCTTTACGCATGATAGCTCATTTCTGAGAACACTTTTTTAAAATAATTATCGTATTACAAGTTTATTATTTTTCCTGGAAACTTGGTCACATATAATGACACAAAATGAGAAGGATTTCTAATTTTTTGATTTTTTTGAATTTTTTATGCCCGTTTCAAAATGCGGTCAAAACGGCGGGCTTGACCGTTCCTACCTAGTGGTTGAATCTTGGAATTTTTTGGTGTTTCTCTGATTAAATAGATACTTATGTACCTAGAAATGATTTTTGGAAAAAATAAATAACAAACTATGATGCAGCTTCAGTTCAAATTTGACCCGCTTCCAACTGAATCGGCAGGAATTTGTCTTTTTCACCAGAGGTGGATCAAAACTTTTGACACCCAACCATTTGGTCAATTGTGCATTAAATATGGCCTAGTATTTTATAAAATTGATTAGGTCCAATTTTGTAACAAATATATGGTAGGTCCTTCACAAAAAAACTCATTTTGGACACTCGAAAAATGAAAAATAATTTTTTTATGAAAAAGAAATGGAAACTCCTTAGACAACATTGTTTACCATTCCAAGATGGACCCTTGTGCAAAGTATGATATAATTTGAACAAATTATGCCATTCCAAAATGCATCCTTGTGCAAAAAATACAAGGGAAACACATAGAATAACATAATTACATAAGCTTTGTTCTCATTGGTTTAAATGTTTGTGCCATGGATTGATGACATGGCATCCATCCATCCACCCATCCATCCCATTTATCTAAAGAAAAAAAGAGAAAGAAAGAAAAATAACCCCCCACCCCCCGGGCAGCCCAACCACCCAAACCCTATCCCCTTCATCGTCGCCGCCCCCAGATCCAATCTTGCCGCTCCCACTCCATCGTCCCAACCCTCCTCATCCTCTCGCCGCCGGCCTCACTCTCCCCCCTCATCCTCTCCCGCACGCTCAAGCCGCTCGCCGCCACCATGTCCGCCGCG
>NC_041383.1:49686541-49690479 GCF_002162155.2 Triticum dicoccoides
TTCTACTCCGCTGACGACGGCGGGATAGTCTAGCGCGGCCCGGCGCGGGCCTCGTCCTTCCTGACCCCCTGTCGGCGAGCTCGCCTCCTCCTCCACCCTCTACCTCTCGAGGCCACTCCGGACGGCCATGGCGCAGGGGGCCGCGGGCGGCCTTCTTCGATGGTCCCTAGGGCTCGGGCTGCCGACAACCGCGAGGGCCCTGAGCACCAGCGCCACTACGCCGGCCGCGGCGGCGGAGGGAGAGGCGGCGGCCGATGCGAGAAGGAACAAGAAGAAGAACCTATTCGACGTGGCGCAGTTCCTACCGGACCGGGGCGTCGGCTACAGGTCGCCAAGACCACCTGGCACGACGTCTCCAACCAGATCACCAAGATCAACCTCTACAAGGTCACCGTCGCCACCATCCATAACAATCTCTGCAGAAGAGGAAATTGATCTCTCGTGTTCATTTCCATGACTTCACTGTGGTTTCTTGATCTCTGTATGTACTGATGCAGGATGGCCGCCACAGGAAGCCGTGGGGGATTCGGCACAAGGACGGTGAGTCCTCGCCCCCCTGCTTACTGTCCGTTAATTTATTGGATTCGTGGAGTGTAAGAGAACTTATAGAGTGTGTCGAATAGTAGAGCATGAATGGCCCCTCTGGATGGATATTGCAGATTGTTGTGTGCACCAGGCTCTGTTTCGGTTTTGGTTGCAGATTGTTGCTCTCAAATTAATTTGGTTGTGCCACAATCTGTCTGATTTTGGTAGCATTGTCAGAATGGTTTATAGTGTCCTGGCTAATTTTTTAAGGCATCATTATGTTTCCTCGGTCAAACACTTCATCTGGATAAAAGAAGCAGAGAACATGTAACAGTTATTTACCAGGTTTTAAACGCTTTATCCATTGCATCACTAGGCCACGCCAAAACATTTAGTTGATTGATGTACCAATTTATTCTTCCTTTTTTTATGTCTGGACCAAGATAAATCATGTTTTCCCTGCTGTTTGCAAAAGTCACAGCATGGTTACTACCCCAATTGATCTAACCTGTATCTGTATGTTTCTCTTGCAGGCGTGCAAGCAGCCGGCATTCCGATAAGAATCAGTGGGGTTAACAAACATGGTTGGAAGTACATAAAGGCGTCGTTGGAAGATATCCCTGGAGCAGAACCGCCATCCGTCACCGCTGCTTAGTCAGTTACCCAGCTAGATATTTAGCAGGCTGCAAAACTGGTCCCTGCGGAAGCTTAGTGCTGAAACTATTCAGAAGGTTGGCTGATCTGTCATCTCCACCATTTCATAATTATCCTCTGTCTCTGCACGGGGTTAAACATGTGTGGTAATTAGTTACACCTGTCACTTGTGTTCTGCACTTGTTGAATAAAGGACTTCAATTTGTAGTACTTGTGTTAGCTTTGTTCCTGTGATATAAATGTTTTCAATTTGTAGTACTTGTGTTAGCCGAGCATCTAGTCCCTGAGGAGAAACGACATCCCCTGTTTGTGGGCGATTCACTTGGCTATATTTACAGCCAATCTCCTAGTTGTATTTATTTACTACTGTTGCTATGCCATCGTGATGACACATTCGTTCATGTTGCATTGCTATTGATTTTGTTCCAGGTTAATCATTACAGCCAATCAACTAGTTGCATAAAGAAAGTTCAGCAAGTTCTGTGGCTAGCAGTTATATTTTTCAATTTTTATTACAGCTAAGAGCGTAGCTTGGGTCCTTTTCGGATAAGAATTGGGAGGCTCCGATGTTATCACCATCCCATTTTTCGTTCTTCAGATATGTAGAATTATTCTTTGTTGGTTGGATGCTCGAGAGTAGGGGATATGGTTTTCTGGGAGAGGCATCTTTACTGAATTATGTGCTGAAAATGTTTTCTTTTATGTGTGTTTCAGTGCGAACACGGATCAGTTGCTGCTCTAAACCCAACAATTCGGAGGAGGAATGCACCAGAAGCGAGTCCCCCAGCGATGCCAAGGTTGGCCGTGTATTATTACTGTTCTTTGAGCTGTCTCTGTTTCAACCATACAATCCGTCTAGCATAAGGTGGATAAGGCAAATACTGGAGACACTGTCGTACATATTGGGCATGGTAGTGGACTGTCAGAACCTTACGGTCTTGCAAAATCTTTAGAATTAATATTCTGCTCCAGTCAGGTTCTATGTATATCCTCTTTTTTTCATGGGATATGTATATCCTGTAAGTCATGGTTTATCTCAGAGAAGAGGATTTCAAATTAGAAAGTTCTTCAAATTGTAGCAAGTTCTTACTACAATAGCAGCCGGCACTCGCTGATGTGAGATCCCTTAGTAGTGGAGCTATGATTTTAACCCTGTGGCTGTAAGTGGTGACTAATCAGGAGGAGTACCTGTCCTGTCCTACTTCATTGTAGGACTTCATATGATTATTAGTTATTTTTTAACCAATGCTAGTCCTAGCATGTGTAGTCTGTGTGGTGATGTTCTTTATGTTGCAGCAAGCAAGGACATGATTAGAACATATTAGTATGACATTTGATCTTAGCTTATTGATCCAAGCTATAAATCCATATATTTTGCAATAATATTTTTGTTTGATTTGCTCATATTATTTGCAATCTACAGTGGTAGTGGTACTTTGATTTCACTGCAATCTACGGTAGTAGTTTTTTTTTCTTGTAAAGCTTCTTTGCCATGTATTTGATTGCTCTTCTGGATTCGTGGGAACTGAATCTCGAGTGCATGCTAGAGGCTAGAGCTGCAGGAGGTTCAGTTACATGCTCTTTAGTTTTTTTCCGTCAATGCTATGTTATGGTAGTCCATCCTGTACGATTTCCAGGTTTTCTAACTATATGCAAAACTTCCTGTAGGCTCGGTGAGGGATGCTCCACCAGCATCCTGGTGCTTGGCGGTGGACGACAAGGACTTCCTCGCGCATGAGGTGTCTTCTAAGGTCTACGGCGACAAGGTAATCTCACTCTCTTCAACCCTGGTTGTTTTGTGTGTGCGGTTGCTGCAGATGGTGGTCTGTGTGGATCTTGTTATAGTGAGAGTGTTACGCTGGTGCTGGCTTGAAAGAAGGGCAGAAATGCTCAACAATCTATTTCCTGCAGCATTTAGCTATTTACATTATGAAATATGTGGACAATAGGTATGTTTCCCATGTTATATGGTAATAACTATACACATTATCGTTGAGTTTGATGTGTGTTTATAGAATGACATGGTTGGCTAATTAAGCCCTGTCCGTGTATCTTTTAGAATTTGCTTCATTGGTAGCACATTCAGATATATTAATTAATTTTGTGCATGTTGGAGAATTTAGACGATGATAACAAACTGTAATCACGAATACTTGTATAGAAACTTGCATGACCATCTTGTTTAATTTTGTGATATTCCTCCATACTAGGAGTTAATCAGCTGCACTATTATTCAGCTTTCATTGGCAGATTTAATTTCACTGAAATCATGTTTTCTTTTCTATGCTCATGTTCAAGCCTGGTAGTATATTTTTTTCCAAATGGTCTGTTTACTTGATTTATCTGTTGTTTGATTTTGCTCCATCAGCTTTCCTGATGTCCTTCTACATATGTATGTTGGTTGTAATCTTCTTGAAGAATGCAAGTACTTGATATTCCATTCTGTTCTTGTAGGTGAATGGAACTTGTGTTGTTGGTAGAACTCCGTTGAGGACTTCTACCCATGTTGAAGAGCATGTTCTGTGGTATCCAAGAGTAGCTAGCTTTTGTACTGGCAGAGCGGTCTATTTGTAGATCCCAATATTTATGATTGTGTGGATCTGGGTGAAGTTTGAAGTTCCTGGGTATGCAAGATTCGATGGTTAAACTGTTTGATGTGATGTGAATGAGTGTATGGAAACTGGTTGTTGTGATGTGAATGAGTGTATGTAGTTTCACGTGTTCTGTTCTGTATAGCATATTGTAATAAACTTATTTTA
>NC_041383.1:49690740-49705331 GCF_002162155.2 Triticum dicoccoides
ATATATATTGCTTATTAATAAGATGTAAAAAATCTGACATTTGGGACCCATCTGTAAACTGGAGCTGGAAAAAAAAGCTGGAAATAAAAAATAAATTGACTGCAAAATGTTGTGCGCTAGAAAATAAAAAGGACAAATTATAGGCCAGGCCCATGTAGCTAACCGAAATTAACATAAAATACATATATTAAAAGGGCTTGCCTAAAAAAAATACATGGGCCGAATTACTGGGTCAGACCCATGTAGCTAATAAAAGCACAGGAAAAAAATACATTAAAAAGGCCGAATTGTTGGGCTAGGCCCATGTAGAAAATCGAATTGGACCGGGCTGATTCTTGTGCCACATCAGATTGACACGTCGGATGCCTACGTGGCTTGGGGAGGCTGCTAGTGACCAAAACAGAACAATAGGCATATTTTGGTCGTAAACGTCTACGACCTTCTCACAGAGAAGGTCGCTATAATCAGTTTACGACCGTCAGCTTTTGACCTTCTGTTTTTGGTCACTAAAAGGTCGCAAATGAAAAACTATGACCTTTCAGTGACCAATAGTGGAGGTCACAAGATAGCATATTTCTTGTAGTGGTGCAACCGAGCCAGACAACTTTCATGCCTGAGAGACACATTCTTGAAGGGGTTGTCGTCCTGCATAAAATGATGCATGAAATTCATTCGAAGAGCCAAGCAAAATGGTCAAGTGGAGGGGCTAGTCCCTCATCTGATAGATGGGGGAGTCTCCATTTTACAATACGCTGACGACACTATCCTGTTTATGGAACATGACATTGCAAAAGCGCAAAATATGAAACTCATATTATGTCTCTTCGAACAATTGTCTGGATTAAAAATAAACTTTCACAAGAGCGAGTTGTTCTGCTTTGGTAAGGCCAAAGAAGAACAAGACACATATAGACAATTTTTTGGGTGTGAATTAGGTTCTTTGCCTTTCAGTTATTTGGGCATACCGATTCATCACCGTAAGTTATCGAATAAATAATGAAAGTGCGTCGAAGATCAAATTGAAAAAAAGCATAGTTGCTATAAGAGCAAGCTAATGTCGTATGGAGGTCGGCCAATATTGATTAATTCAGTGCTTACTAGTATGCCGATGTTCCTGCTTACTTTCTTTGAGATACCGAAAGGGGTGCGGAAAAGACTTGATTTCTTTAGATCTCGTTTCTTCTGGCAGTCAGATGAGGCCAAGAAGAAATACCGTCTCGCTCGGTGGGATATTCTTTGCCGACCCAAGGACAAGGGGGTATCGGTATTGAGAACTTGAAAATTAAGAATAAATGTCCTATGAGTAAATGGCTCTACAGGTTAGAGATTGAGCCGGAAGGAATGTGGGCTCAGATTCTACGCAATAAGTATTTGCATTCGAAAACGCTTGCCCAGGTTACAGTCAGACCAACTGATTCGCCATTCTGGAAGGGACTTATGTGAACAAAAGAATGTTTCTTTCGTAGGGTAAAATTCTTGGTTGGCAATGAGATGTCTACAAGATTCTGGGTGGACACATGGTTAGGAGAGATGCCCCTAGCCATACAATATCCCACCCTATATAACATCGTGCAACGTAAGGAGGACTACATAGGCACAGTCTTTCAAATGACTCCCTTGAATATTCAGTTCAGACGTACGTTAGTTGGTGGGCGATGGACGGCCTGGTTGCACTTGGTCCGACGATTGATAGATGTTCAATTATCAGACCAACCTGATTCAATGCACTTGAAGTTAACAAAAAATGGTGTGTTTACGGTGAAATCTTTCTACTTGGATCTGATTAATTCTGGTCCAATCTCGAGATTGTTACATATTTGGAAGGTTAAGGTTCCCTTGCGTATTAAATTTTTTATGTGGTTCGTCCACAAGCAAGTGATCCTCACTAAAGATAATTTAATAAAGAGGCGGTGGGTAGGTAGTTTACGGTGTTGTTTTTGTGATCATGATGAAACAATACAACACTTATTCTTAGAGTGCTCACATGCCAAATTGCTTTGGCGAATGATTCATATAGCCTTTAACATTGCTCCTCCAGTTGACATTAAATCGTTGTTTGGAACGTGGTTAGCTGGGGTTGAGACTATCACCGCGGCTTGTATCCGGATTGGAATATGTGCGCTCATTTGGGCTATATGGAATTGCAGGAATGATATGATTTTGAATAGACAACATACTTTAACTTTCTTGTAGGTTATCTTTAGAGCTACCGTGTGGATCCGAACGTGGTCCTTTCTCACTCCTATGGACTCCAGGGAGCGTTTGGTTACTGGGTGCAACCCGTGGGAGATGGTAGCACGAGCTATATTCAACCGGTTCGGATGGCGGTCGCATAACAGGATAGGAGTCTAGGGAGCTTGTCCTATACATTGCCATACCGGTTGTGATCTTGAGCATGTACGTTGCTTTTCTTTTTTCGCTCCTCTTGCGAGCTATAATACTTTAACGACTTTCTGCTACTTCGAGACTTTTTTAGTAAGATGGCTGCATGCATCGTCATGATGCAGCGCCCGGGGGCATGCCTCCATTTTCAAAAAAATATATTAAACCATGTTGTTGCTCCCATATGAAAGTCACAACACCTGAACCATTTCTACACCTACGTAGGTAAACAAGCTGCGAAGGGTACGTAAATTTCCAATCTAAACCTATCGGCCCCTGATTTTAACGGGGGTGGGCCTCATGCCCCAGCACCGATCCACTAATATAGTTCCACGTCAGCCATTACGTAAAACGTTTGCATAACTTTACGTGGATCTAGCAAAGCCCTTTCTTACTACCGCCTTCTTACACAATGTATGGTTCGTCCCTAAAAATTTCATCGATGTTTTAATGCAAATGCAGACATTGGCTACATCGGCATCACCCGCCATTAACCCCTATCCATTTGTTCCACCCCGATTTGTTCACTCTATCCAACACAACCACCTCCCCATAAGGACTCGTCATGTCTCGCCATTGCTAGGCGCTGGTGTGGGCGATGTCAAAGGTCTCCCTTACAAGCTTGGACAATGTATTGGCGTTCGTAATCGTAAGCGGGTCAACATTCAGACAGAGTGAGAACAGCGACCTACATGTCATGTCTGTGCCTGCTATGTTCCACCGTCACTTGAAGGGTCCATTCTCTACACATGATAGTTGGAACGTTCGAATAAACTAGTGGCATGAGACCATCGTGTTTGGATATGGGTGACCCCATGTCATGGAGACCTATCATATTGGAATCGTTGACATAATCACCTTCACGCTCCAATATGAGATCCCGCGTTTTATATCTCGACAAAGCTTCTTTTCTTCTTCTTTAAACCCTCTTCCAACATGTGAGGGTGTGAGGGGAGCAAGATGCGAAGAAGCCTCACCCACCCACCCGGACTTAAAATTGTAAGGCGAGCTGTGAATAAGCACATCTCCTCCATCGGCAGACTTTGGGTGTACACTGTGGATAGTAGGTAGCTAGACTAAATCTACAGGCCACAGGGAGCAGCTTGTATTGTATCTCCTGCCTTAGGTCCTAGCCGCCCCGATGGCGGGCCTACCTCTCCTTTGGCTGCAGATTTCCATGAACGGGCCAAAGACCACAAGTACGAATTTCCCCCCTGTTTCAGGCAATGGTTTCATGTGGCTGTAGTCCCACTAAGTCCTTTTGCTTATATGAATAAGATGAACATTTTTTTTTGCGAAACATGAATAAGATGAACTTGACAGCCCACGCAGCACCAGTCATGCCGCCAGATAGGGAAGAGGCTTGCATCACCTCGATGGTACATTGGTACACCTTATAGGTATTGTATGAGCTATGAAGGATATCCAGTAGCAATCTGTGGTTCCAAGCCTTGGAACCAATTGATGAAGCCACACTGCCGGAGAACAGTTGGACGTGCAAGAGAGATCCTGCAAGAGAAGAATACCCTTATGCACGGATCAAAGTTGGTCTTCGGGTAACATTTTTGGGTAATCATGCTTATATATTTTAGGGTTGAAATCCAACAGATTATCTATACATGTTTGGTACTGTTTTCTTTATATTGTGCGCCCTTGTAAGTTCAGAATTTTTATCTATAATTAATACACCCGCTCTGGAACTAATTGTGGAGCACCAGTGCTTTTCATTTCTTGCATTTCTTAAATTGCAGGGAAATGCAAGAAGAGGATGATATCCAAATCTTCCTACGAGTGTGAACCCTTTTTCCAACCCGCGAGGTGTGTGAGAGGAGCAAGATGCCAAGGAGCCTCACCTTCAAATTGGAAGGCGAGCTGCGAATTAGCTCGTCCCCAACGGCAAGTAGCTCCAAACTGAAGCAGGCCACGAAGCATCAGCGACGAGCTCGAGCTACAATGATGACGTGATCTATTTCTTTTATATACGTATATGGCTTAGATCACGACAAATCTACATTCATTTTTTCTTTTCTTTTAACCCTTTCCAACCCATGAGGAAAGCAAAATACGAAGAACCCTAGCCTTAAAATTGGAAGGCGAGCTGCGAATAAGCCCATCTCCATTGGTAGCCAGCTCCAAACTGAAGCATGTCATAAAGTGTCACCGGCGAGCTCGAGCTGCGAAGATGACGTGATTTGTTTTTCAATCTGCGTATGGTCGATTTGTGATCTGTTTATTGCACCGTTAAATCTTGAGTGATTCGATATGTTACTACTGAGTGTTGATGTTTATCTTATATCTTTTGCATTCACTACTCACTTCTCCGGAGGATCCAACAACGGTTACTTCAAGCTTTTCGTCAAAAGTACTAACTACATATGTAAACATAGAAACCATTGCATGCATGCATCGATATATAAATAATAGTTATGTCCAAACTAGGGTTTCACAAGTCGGACCTTTAGACTCGATCCAACTAGCTATACTAGTAGACATCTACTCCTTCTTCTCCGATGCCGACTCCGGGCCATCGTCTGGGGAGGACGCTTGCCGCTGACCGTCGGCTAGTCATCGTTGGCAGTGGAGGGGGTCGACATCGTCCCCATCGTCCTCCTCCAACTGCTCCTCAGTTGCCGGTCCTTCGTAGAACTCGACCAAGTCAAGGCCGTCTGAAGAATAGGTGCTAGAGGTCAATGCTGGCGCATTCGAATCGTCGCTATAAACGGGATCCGACACATCGTAGTTGGGAGGAGTCGACCCAACCACTATCATAGGTCGGGCAATCGCTATACTTTTTACACTAATAATTAGTAGTTGCAAATATATATATGTGAGCTAACTTTCTAAAAGATAACGAACTATATATAACTAGCATTTGCTATTAACTTATTTCTTATAAGTATAGCTATATATAACAAATAAGCATAATGCTCATGCATCATACCTAACTTCATTATTTTAACAAATAATTGTTTTGCTTCTAACTACTAGCATTTTAACAAATATTTTTTTGGCTTCTAATTAATTTGTAGCATTTTAATAATTTGGTACTCCCTCCGTCTGGGTACATATAAGTCATCTTAGGTTGTGCACCATGACAAAGGCGAAGGAAAAAAGAGATGACTTAATGTTTATTTGCTAATTAATAGCATTTTATGCAATAAACTGACCATTGCATGTCGTGTTTGGTAGTTTCAAGTCACTAAAAGCATGCATGCTTCATATATCTTATTGGTTGATTCCTTTATTTATGTCAAGAAACAAGAAACGACATGAGAGTTAATGTACCACGCCTAAGTGTTTTTAGATTATTTGGGTGACTTATACACCTAGACGGGGGGAGTACTAATTACTAGCTAGCATTTCCTACACATCATATATAGATCTAACTTATTTTAACGAACACAATTTCAAGAATTTTAGCAAAAGGAAAAAAGGTGATGAACTCACCTCTTCTCCTGCTCCATGTGGATGCGCACGCTAGTGCCGGTGTGACGATGAGGAGTGCAGCTGGTGGCGCCCGTGGGCGCACCGATGTGGCAGCGGTTCCCGTGGCCCGTTGCAGAGGTGGTACTCTCCGCCGGTGCGGTGTAGGAGGAGAGGCGACGTAGCGGCGGCAGGGTGTTGCAAAGGAGGAGTGGCGGGCGAGGACATGAGGCAGGGCATGTGAGGATTTGTGGTTAGCGAGCCGCGCACGCGCCCACATTTAATATTTACGGGGGAAACGAAGGGTTTGCCCATTGCCGATTTTGGAACTCGGCATAGGAAGTCGAAACGTCAAATAGCCGTCGCCACTTCTACCATGGGCCCGCCTGTCAGTTGGTTGCCGAGGTTTTTTCGCACGCGTGCTCAACATACATGTGACACCTGGAATTCAGAAACTAAAAAAATGAAAAAAAAACATGATTGCCGAGTTTTCATTAGTTGAAACCCGGCAAATGTGGACGACCATCAGGTCTCCTTCGCATCGACGGTCGTTGGGTCCAAATGAATACATTGCCGAGTTTATTTTCGACGGTCGGCAATAATGCAACACTACCTAGTTTCTTTGTTTCGCCGAGTGCGATATCGGGTTTGCCGAGTTTCAAGTCACTCCCGAGTCTAATTATCGAAAAACTCGGCAGCCACATTACTCTGCTGAGCTCCCGATAAATTGAACTCGCTGAAGCCGCAGAACTTGTCGAAATCTCAAATAACAGTAGTGCTATTTTTTTTGCTGGTGTACCGTTTTGATTTGATGCTTGGAGTTAATAAAAACACCCTTTATCAAAATCTTTACTATTAAAATGGGATCAACGTTGTGATGGTTCGACTTCGCTCGATACCCGCCTCAGTTAGTACGAGAACCATCGCGCGATGGGCCACGCCCGACCTTCCCCACCTCTCCTACGATCCCACCTTGATTCTTTCCTGCACACAGAAAAAATTCTCACAAAAGCGACGAAGGAAACAACCGCGGCCCGCGATCACACGTCCCATGCCCATCTCCCCCAATCCCTTGTTTCCGACCTAACGTCCTCCTACCTCGAGCCGCCGCTCCTCGTGCCTAGTGCGATGGCAACCCTCGCTGGAGGTTCCCACGTTCTCAGTTCTCATGCAAGCTGCCGCGTCCTCCCCGCTATGCGCCACCGGATCCTCCTGTGTTGTGGCCAGAGATGCCGCGACCTCCTCGCACAAAAAGTCGACATGGCCGCCATTGACGTATGCAGTCCAGCGCCTCTGCCTTGCCCAATTTCTCCAGCCAAATGGGGGATGTTAGCGACGACATAGAGAGTGTCTTAGCCAGTAGGTTCTGTCTCACACCTCCACCCCTCGGCCAGGTCTAGCTGGTGTGGATGCTATTGCAGGACCCGCATGTCGTGCACCTCCTCGATTTCAAGCAGGGCCAAATCAATCCTCTACCTCGTCTTCAAGTACAGGAGACCTCTGGAGTTTGGAAGTTCATATGTGGTCACCTCAAGAACCATAAGAAGATCACTGGCAATACCGTGAAAGGTTGGTTGTTCATTTTCCAAGTTTTGCATGCGGGGTGTTTGGTTGAATGTGCCAACGGTGTTTGATCTGGTGGTTGGTGGCCCGGTGATGTTGTGCATGTACATCATGATGTGCCAGCTCTGCAAGGGTGTGGCAGAGACGTTGTGTGTTGCACTGGGACTTCAAGCCGCACAAAAACTTGCTCATGGACTGGCCTTTACGGTTCCTCTCAAGACACACATGATGTCTGGTTCCTGATTCATATTGCACCTGATTAATGACTGATTCTGCACAATTCCCCTTCCTTGATCTGTTCATGACGCATGTAATTGCTTTGCAGATTCTTACTATGAGGTACAGGCCCTAGGTTCCTTCTTGGCACTAGATTTGGTCAGTGGGCTGCACTTTGGTAGGATAAACTGGACATGATAAATTAGCACATATTTGATATTCAACTCTCTTACAAAGATATGCTGAACTTCCGGTAAATGGCGTCTGACTTGATCGCAACCATGGCACTTTTCCCTGGAGAAGGTGCAGCAGCTATGCTCCTGCACAATTTGATGTACAGTACCACACCTTGTCAGATGTTAATTCTCTTATTGCTTGACATTAATAGAGGGTATCTGACCCTGATGGTCTATCTTGTTTTTTGAATGCTAGGTTGCTGGGCACTCGAAATGAGGATATCTTGGCCATAACTAGGCAAGCTCCCAAACTCAAACGCGTACGTCTCATACTCGTCTTTTGTAATTTTCAGTCTCGATGCTGATGGGTTTGATCTGCTTGAGGTTAGTATTACTAATCAAACATATCCATCTATGCTACCTGACATTGCAGAAACATAGAAGAAGAGGTGCTCCAGTGTCGTTACCGTGTGCAAAATGAAATATATACTGATGTGCAATTGTTTCAGATTTTTTTGGGGTATAAAAGTAATGTTTTAAATTTACACATACGATTGCATCTAACGGGTTCCACATAAATCCAGTTATTTCGTATGTGAGGGACAGGCACAGAAAAGAAACACGGTTCTGGTAATTATTATGGTTCTGATTTTCTTAATTGCATTTGTGATTGATTCGTCAAGAATGGCAATAATATGTGCTATTAGAAATATCTGAAGAACAAAATTTGACCAGGTGGTGCTTCCCTACATTAATTTAGTGTCAAGAATGTTCAATTGTTTATCGTTGGTGCAGTTTTTAGTGGCATTTGTGTAGCATGGCTCCTCGAGGATGGTATTTAAGCGACAATATATTAATAGATGGTTCGCATTATATACACTAGATTTGTGTAAATGAAGACGATATATTCCAGGCGGTGTCTGAATTCTGTCCATAATGCTCTAATCTCAGTAGAGATGGAGGAGCAAGCATGCCGCTGGCAATTGTGGTACCAGCCCAAGAAGTAACCTGCGAAGAATGGATCTACAAAACTCAACTCTATACACATGGATACTCATGTATGCGCGGTGAACTAAAGTCTAAAGGCACCTAGCAGAGTATTATCCTTTGAGGTCTGAGCTTTGCTATGTTAGTAGACAAGCTAAAGTTTCTGCGCATGTATGTGCAAAAATAAGTGGTTTGTGCTTGCTCATGCACTAACTGGCGTGCAATACCTTTCACCGGACTATCACAGTTCTGCTTAGTTGATTGTCCTCATTTCTTCATAATTGTACAATTCAGATTGTACTTCTGTTTGTAGCTACAATTAAGATTGTACTTCTGTTTGTGGCGAATGATTTTTTTGGTTCTAGGCATCTTATTTACCATATGCAAAAGAAAGCTGGTGATTGCAAATAGATTTGGAGAGATCCATACTTCTCTCAGCTTTGTAACGCTAGATCTGACGGACCGAGTGATTACATACAGAGACAGAAAAGGTAGACTCCCTCTTATATCCTTGTGGTCGAGACAAGTCTACTATAGCAACCCAAATTTCATTTTTCTTCTTCTTCTAGGATATGAGGACACATGTAACAATATTTCTCAATTAGCACAATTATTCAATTATTTGTTTCTCTTAGCAGAGCAACTTCCCTGAGATGACAAAAGAATTTGATCCACCAAATCTTGTGAATTTGTCATCCATCTTTGGTGCTACCTTGAGAAGTCCAAATAAGGTTGTCCAGATTTTAAAATCAAAGATTTTAACCTATTACGTGAAGATGAATTAGTGCATAGCCTTCATGATGAGTGACCACTTAAGAGGCAAAAGGATAGAAGATTCTGCAAAGAAAAATGTTGACACAAAATATTATTTGCTGCTTTTTATTCTGGCACCTTCCTTGAAACAATGTTGTGGATACTTCTTTCGTAGTTGAGTCGACTACAGTTTTAGTATCTACTCACCAGAAAATTGCTATAATTGTTTTACGAACGAGTCTATCTTCCAATACAGTTCATGACGATTAAGAAGGAACGATATCAGTAGGAGTACAACGGTTCGAGACAAAGACGAAGATAGACCATCTAAAGAACATGTTTTGGATGCTAGGGAGACACCATATTTACTAACACATGGTCAAAAATAAAACAAATAGTAGGAAAACATCTCAATATATATCTTTCACTCCGTGGCAACGCACGTGTATTTAGCTAGTAATAGTAAAAGAGAGTGAAGGCTACTGCACTGTGGAAAAAAGCCCCTAAGCAGCGTCTAGGGTCTGTCTTCCTCCGCGGCGACTCCACCGCCGCCGGAGTCCACCCCGTAACTGTGGCCGATCTGGGCCACCGTTTCCTCGTTCAATCGCCTCCTAGCTCATCCAAGGTGATGGTGTCCCCTGCGGATGCCCTATCAGCGTCGAGCGGCGGGGCTAGGGATATAAATCCTACGGATCTAGGCGATTTTTTCGATCAGCTTGACCTTGAAGGAGAAGAATTCGAGGACCTGGTGGTGATGAGGATGACCCCGAGATCAATGAAAGTGTGCGATGGCTAGCTTTGGCTAGGGTTCACACTGTGAAGAACTTTAGTCAGGCGGATTTCTTCAGAGATATGTGTGCGGCGTGGAAGACGGCGCAACGAGTTCGATTCAGGCCGGTGGGCAAAAATCTCTTCGTGGTTCAGGCATCATGCCTTGGAGATTGGGAGAGGATCATGGAGAAGGGGCCCTGGTTATTCCGAAACTTGGTTGTACTGTTGCAGCCTTATGATGGCTTCAGCAAAGCAGAGGAGATTGAGATTTTCCATATGCCGATTTGGCTACAAATCCATAAGTTACCAGATGGTTACTGTAAGAACAATCTGGTGGAGAAGCTCATCAAGAAGGCAGGAGAGGTATTGGAGATTCAGCTGCAAGGAAATTCACGCGGTGACTACATCAGAGTAGGGTTCGCCATGATGTTCGGGAACCATTAACCAAACATGTCAGTATTGTGAGAGGGAAGGAAAGACAGGTATTCGCGGTGAGATATGAAAAATTGGCCAATTTTTGCAAGTTTTGTGGCAGGATAGGACATGATTTCAAAGAGTGTGGCACTGGTATCCATGCTTCAATTGATCTCAGATTTGGAGACTGGCTCTATGCCGACCCCCCAAATTTCACATAGCCAAAGGGGGGTGCTCGAGGCAGTTCTCAGAGGAGGCCGATGCCTGGAGGAGAACCTGAGGCTTGGAAGAAGGGTGATGATCTGAATGATACTGCCACCAGGCCGCTAAAGACTCCAGGTATAATTGAAATGGATGTTGATAGGAACTCAAGGAAGCGTCTGAATGTTGATGAGAAAGAAATCGTCAACGCAGCACTAGTAAATGTTGCTTCGAGGCCAATGCTGCGGTCCAACAAGCCTTATGTGGAAGGAGACAACGTATCACCAACTAGCAGTCAAGGCAGCAAACGTGCCAAGAAAGATGATGAAAGTGAAGGTAAATCCAATACATCGGCGGACCCCCTCGAGGGGTGCCGCCGGGTGCAATGAGTCACCTAATTTGGAACTGTCATGGGGTGGGGAACATCTGAACAGTTCGTGACCTGTTGGCCCTTGCAAAGGCCAACAACCCCAAGCTCGTCTTTCTCTGCGAGACGAGGCAACCTGTTGGGAAAGTAGAATAGATAAAATGGAGGCTTGTACTTCGTGGTTTTAAAGGTGTTGATTCTGAAGGGAAAAGTGGAGGCCTTGGTCTCTTCTGGGACGAGTCGCTCCAGGTTACAGTCTTAGAATCTTGTAATAGGTTCATTGATGTGATAATCCATGATACAGGGGATGGCAAGCAATGGAGAGAAACTTTTGTTTACGGAGAGCCCCGTGTAGAGAACAGGAGGTATATGTGGGAACATCTGGCAAGGTTGAGAGGATTATCAACTGTACCATGGTTAGTCTGCGGTGACTTTAATGAGTGCTTGTGGCAACACGAGCATCTCTCAAATACTACTCGTAGTTCGGCACAAATGGAGGTATTTCGGGACTGCCTTCAGGTGTGTGAACTAACTGATTTGGGGTTCTCTGGAGTGCCATATACATACAATAACAATCAATATGCTGAAAGAAATGTGCAAGTATGACTTGACAGAGCTTGTGCAGTTGAGCAATGGCGGGATTTGTTTCCATATGTGAAAGTGAAACATCTAATATCACCAGCCTCTGACCACTGTCCACTTCTCATCGTGGTTGGTGAAATGGAACCCGAATTGAGAAGAGGTTCAGGAGGGCGATACGAAATAATGTGGGAAAGGCATGCTGCACTGCCGGACATAATCACTAAGGCATGGGCCAGGAAGAAGGTGAATAATCTTGGTGAAGTCGCGGCCAATCTGAAGGACGTAATGAAAGAGCTGCGTTCTTGGAGTAGGGAAAATTTTGGTCACGTATCGAGAGAAATTGAATCGCTAAGAACTGAACTAGAAGAGTTATAACTAAACATGGCGGATAGAGACGTCATTTGAGAAAAAGATGTATGTTCTCGATGAGTTGCTTTATAGAGAGGAAATGACATGGCTCCAACGGTCACGTATTACATGGCTAAAGGAAGGCGATCGCAATACGCAATACTTTCATAGGAAAGCAGCATGGAGGGCAAGGAAAAACTTAATTCGTCGTCTCCGACAATCTGATGGGACTTGGTGCATGGTTCCAACGGAGATGGACCTGATGGCGAAATCCTATTTCCAGGAGCACTTCACCAAGGATCCAACATTGAGCCCAGCGGCGGTTATGGAAATTACTGCGACAGTTCTGGAATTTCTTGTTTCTGGCATCATGCCACCCGGAGTTAATGACACAGCTATAGTCTTGATTCCAAAGGTACCTTCTCCGGTTGACGTGAAGGATTTTTGTCCTATAAGCTTGTGTAATGTTATTTATAAGGTGGTATCCAAATGCTTAGTTAACCGTCTCCGTCCCTTGTTGGTGGAGCTTATCTCAGAGAACCAGAGTGCTTTCATTCCGGGGAGACTAATCTCGGATAATACTGTTATTGCTTTTGAATGTATCCACCATATTCAGTCCTCCTTACAGGAGCAATCTTATTGTGCATATAAATTGGATCTTTCAAAAACATATGACCGGGTGGACTGGGACTTTTGGGAGAGTGCCCTGCTCAAGTGGGGATTTTCTGTTAGCTGGGTAAACCGTATTATGGTGTGTGTCAGATCAATTAAATATGCTGTCAAGTTCAATGGGAAGATGTTGGATCAATTCACTCCCTGACGTGGTCTTTGACAGGGTCCCTTTTTATTCCTATTTGTAGCTGATGCTCTGTCTGCCTTGTTGCATAAAGCTATGAATGAAGATGGTTTGGAGGCTCTCAAAATTTGTAGAAGAGCTCCGGCGATCTCTCATCTTCTATTCGCAGATGATACTCTCCTATTTTTTCGAGTGAGACCTGACCAAGCTTTCATTGTCAGAGAGGTGTTGAACACGTATGCTGCTGCGACGGGAGAACTTATAAACCCGGCCAAGTGTTCCATCTTATTCGCTGAAAACTGTTACGGTACGGTGTCCAGTGAAATTAAGAGTATATTGAATGTCACTCAGGAAGTATTCGAGGCAAAATATTTAGCTTTACCTGTTCCAGAGGGCAGAATGAACAAACGAAAATTACAATCTTTGATTGAGAAACTAGCTAAAAGGTTGGTTGATTGGAGTGAGAAATACATGTCCATGGCGAGTAAGGAAATTTTAATTAAGGCAGTGGCACAAGCAATCCCAACTTATATCATGAGTGTGTTCAAGTTGCCGATGTCAGTTCGTGATGATTTGTCTAAACTCATTAGACAATATGGTGGGGAGTGGAAGATGAAAAAAGAAAGATGGCCTGGCTAGCTTGGGACAAGATGATCCTACCCAAATCGATGGGTGGCATGGGGTTCAGAGACATGCGTGCGTTCAACCAAGCACTTCTTGCTAAACAAGCTTGGCGACTAATCATGCACCCATATAGTTTGGTGGCCAGATTGCTCAGTGCTAAATATTATCCTACGGGAACCTGGTGGACACCGTGTTCTCTGGTAATGCATCAGCTGTGTGGCATGGCATTGTACATGGATTGGAGCTAGTTAAGAAGGGCATGATTTGGCGAGTAGGCAATGGAATAACGATCAGAACATGGAGGGATCCGTGGGTTCCTCGAGGTCCTTCTCTTAGGCCTATCACACCAAAAGGAAGATGTAGGCTAAATAGAGTGGCAGATTTTTTAAGCCCAAGTGGTGTATGGAACGTGGAATTACTAAACCGCTTCTTCTGGCCAGCGGATGTACAGGTGATCTGTAGCATTCGAACGAGCCCTAGCCAGGGTTCAGAGTTTATCGCTTGGTTCCCAGGAAGGTTCATCCTTTTTTCAGTGAAGAGTGCATACCAACTGGCCATGCAAGATCATCTTCGTGCACATGTACCTGGGGCATGCAGCACAAGACCCAATGGCGAGCGCTCCAGTTGGAATCTTATTTAGCAGGCGAAGGTTCCCCCGAAAATGCGTTCTTTTGCCTGGAAGGTAGTGGTGGGCGCACTGCCGACTGGGGCATGTAAAAAGAGACGTCACATCGCTGTTTCTGAGGATTGTCGGCTCTGCGGAGTGACCCCTGATGATTCCTTTCACGCACTCATTACCTGCCCACGATCAGTGGAGCTGTGGAACGAGTTGTGTCAGATCTGGCCACTTCCACCAAATGAAAAGCTGCAACATTGTGGAGAGGAATGGCTGTTCAGTATCCTGATGAATGAGAATGCGGAAGTAAGAGCAATGGTCATCATGCTTCTATGGAGGATTTGGAACCTGAGAAATGACTTGCTACATCAT
>NC_041383.1:49705477-49746889 GCF_002162155.2 Triticum dicoccoides
ATCTCACGGACCTTCTTATGCAGTTACTTGACATCATATAACCAAGCACAAAATTTTTGGCATTGAGGAGATTCTGAAAGGGAAGATGCTGGTGGTGGATGTCCCTATTAGTCCTACCCGAGTGGGAAAGGTTAGTTTACCTTGGCCGAAACCCCCTGCAGGATGGGTGGCCCTTTCAATTGATGGTTCCTACATTGAGGACACAGGACGGACGGGAACGGGTATGGTACTGCAGGACCCGATGGGCAAAGTAATTTTCTCCGCCTACTGATACCTATTCTATTGCAAGGATGCTCTTGAAGCCGAGGTCAGTGCAATGCTGGAAGGTATCTCTTTTAGCCTTCAAAGATCAAAGCTACCAATCATCATTCAATCTGATTTCTCTATTCTGGTGGTGGATTTAATTGATGACTCTTTGAACAAATCTACTCATGGACATCTAATCTTGGAAATGAAGAGGCTCCTGGAACAGCGTGAGTTTATTCTACATAAATTAGATCGGCATCAAAATAGTGTTGCTCACTGTCTTGCTAATATTGGTCGTTCTGGAGGTAGCACCGCCTGTTGGTTGAACCGTGTTCCAGACAATGTGTCTACTTTTGTATTAGCAGACTGTAATACTATTACAGTGGAATAAACTTTTTTTTCAACCGCAAAAAAAAAGTAAAAGAGAGTGTGAGAATGTTTCTAGGCCCTTAGATTCGAGTCTCATGGAAACCAATGAAGTCAGGGGAATATATTCCCAGCCATATTCCAGGGATTTAGTAAAAGCTGTACTGAGAAATATAACAAAATGTAATACCAACCGCTGGCAAAATAGTACCTGTCACATCCATCTATGCGTTATATATATTGTGTCTTGATTTCATGTGCCAACTCGTTCTGCACCAGCTAACCTCACGTTTATTTAATTTGCAGACCTATCCTTTTTTGTCTTAACGATCTCTTCTTTTTGCTCAAACTGATGATCTCTTCCATCTGTGTCTCCGCCAGCTTCCTCAGCTCTTCGATGGCCTCCCACTTGCATCCTTGATAATTTGGAAGAGTTTGGTTCTTTCCTTGTTGTCTTCCTGCTTTTCTTTTTGATTTCTTTGCACTCATTTGGTGAAACCGGGTCCATAGAGGTGTCGATGTCCTCAACTATACAAAGAGCAAAAATTAATAGGAAGGAAATACAAATACAATCTTAAGATTAGGCAACACCTATCATAGCCTTGTGCGGTCTATAATTTCCGGAAGGAATCATGTTGATCTCTAATTCCTGTTTTTTATATTATATATAATCCAGTCAGTGCACACTATGGGCGGAAGGACGACACACTATTTCCATTTTTCTTAATATGTTCTTAAATTGTTAAAGATGCAAACAATATGTTTTCCAAGAAAAACATGCATACTCTGCTAGTACTCAAATCTAACTATCTAAGTGAACGAGTACTTATAAGTATAGTTCAAAATTCACATGGCAAAGAGCCAAATGGATCAAAAAATCTACATTTATTCAAGAGTTGATTGTACAAGATGTAAACCTGGAATGAACAAAACCTATTTGTATCAAATATTTTTCTAATTATTCAAATCAGATGACATTGAGTCTAGCATCGATGTCTAAAGTTTATGACATTTAATATGTACAAAGGTACTAAGCAAACCTAAAAGGCTTGGAGGTACTCAGCAAACTGTGGCTCATTTTTAATTAGATAAAGTCGAGCGAGAAGTGATGCGTATCAGACAAACGGACGATCTGAGATAGAACAAGTGAAACCAAACCTGGTAATGTAAGTTCATTAAAAAAATAGAGGATTACATATGAGTATACAACCAAATTTAGTTACCCACAAGATTGTTTTTTATGCATGAGGTTCCTTAGTATAGATGTTCTTACAGTTTTTCTACTAGCTAGAATAGGTTATTTCCTTGTATATCCTCAATAACATGACAAAAGTATTTATGTTAACTAATACTCGCTGTGTAAAAAATATAAGACGTTTTAGGTCATTAAAGAAGTGACCTAAAACATCTTACATTTGTTTACAGAGGGAGTAGTACATTGGATAACAGAAACTTAACAAGAAATATGCGCGGCCTATGCAAGATTAAATTGCCTTAGCACCAATAACAGGAACAAGATACCTCTATTTAAAGTTTTCTCATGGTAATTTAATTCCACCTCTTGTGATGATCTTCCAGATTTTGATGAACTTGCAGCTTTTATAGCAGCCTTCTTGTCTTTTGTTTGTAATCTTTTACGCAAACTCTCATGCTGTGAAAATAAGTAGTTAAATATAAGTACCAAATACCAAGTGGCCAGCTTGGTAAGCTGCCAGCAAAAACTTGCAATAAATATAAATACCAAATATCCATTTACAAAAAAAAAATCGTTGGTAAGATTTTCAAAGTTTTATTAGCAATTTCTAAGCAACTCTTGTTTGGTAAAGCTGACAGTTCTAACAGCTGACACATTTTGATATTCAATTATCATGGTATGCCGTATCTGAGTAGCAACACATGCAATCATACTAGCCATAGAGAGACCGATCTTATAACAAGTTCTCTAGGCTGTTGAAAAATACCTCTGAAAAGTTGACACACTAATAAAGAAAATGACCAGTTGCAAGCAGTCTAATGTAGATTGAACATAGGCAAGTATTTTTGGATAAACTGAGTTTCTTTTCATATATTCTAATACTAGAAGTACATTGGCTTTGTAAAAGCTTGGTTGTCCCTCATGTACATAATAAAGCAAGTTTAGTTCAGCTGCGCACAAAGGGAGCAAAATAAGATTATTTTATCCTATTAGAACCTATGATAAAGTTTTTCTTGGGAAAAAAGAAGGTATACTCAAGGGTGCAATGGAATAGATATACTCAAGAGTGCAATGGAATAGAACATCTGTGTATTGTTGTGGATAGCACAACTAGTCGAAGGCGTTGCATGTGCACCAGGGGGGGGGGTCTGTACATGGTGGTTATGCAGCTGGCTTATTGTACCATGTCACGGAGGCAATGGGGGCTTGCTGGGGTCAAGCTCACTTTGGTTCTGCCACCACGACTGCGGCGTCACTTATCGTAGTCGTCACAGTTCCTCTTCACCCTTCATGTCATAGTCGTCACAGTTCCTCTTCACCCTTCATGTTGCTCCGGCGGGAACATTGGTCCTTGGATCAGGAAGTGGCGGTACTCTGGCGTCGTTCCCTTCCTAAGTGCTGCCCCCCTTGGAGTACTCAGTTCATCATGGACGACTTCGTCTCTTGTGGTGATCGACTCGTCGGTTGAGGACTCCGCATACTTCACGCGGTGCCCTTTCTTCCTACTTATAGTTTGCTTGGAGCGGATGGGGTAGTCTAGGTGTTCATAAACTCCTTGTATCTTGCCTTGAGTGTGTGTGGTGTGGGTCCAGTTATATGTGTTCGGTTGTATGTTGATAAGTGCTTTATCTATAAAGCGGGATGCGGGCCTTTTTTTTGGTAGAAACAGATGACCACACAAAAATGAGGATAGTCATTTGGACGTGGGTCACATGTAATATATGAAAATATAGATGAGTTCTACATGAATAAGCCAAAGATGATATTAAAGTGATTACTTAAATTCCTACAGAAAGAGAAGCCGAAGAATGGAATCTATAAGAATTGTAGCATCATCCCTATGGCCCCATTTTCTAGAAGCAAACCAAATGATCAGAACCCTATAAATATCTTGCAATCCATATATATATTTCCTAACTTGCCTTCTGGTCTCAAGGATGGCACAAGAAATTGCATGGAAACAATGTACAAAAGACTTAGCATTCACAACGTTTGTGAGGCCACGTTATTTGTACATAAATGATGCGTGACTGAAGTGTGTATTACTCAACATTATAAAAAGTATAATAGCAAATAGGTCACAACGCATGTTCCTATAAGACAAGTCATAGAAGAAAAACTTTCAGAAGAGATAACACTGCAAGGCCAATTATTATAATAATAGAAAATGTTGGCAGCTCAGTTACCAGATCTGCAGACTTATCAAAGTTGTACACTTCATGGACACTTGTGTTCTGAATAAATGCACGTTCTGTAAGTTCTTCGGTTTCAACGTAGCGAACTGCAGACTTCAACGTCCGGAATGTATAATGGCTAACAGGATCCGTATAGTACTGCATAATTAATCATAATAAGCAATTCGAAAAGATTTGAACAATGTAAGGTAAATTTTTCTTGAAAAGATCATGATCAGAATTTATTTTTATATACCGGATCTTTCCTCATTTCTCCATTGCTTCCGGCTTTCCTGTATACAAATTCTAATACCCATCCTGGTGGCAACCCAGATGGGTTAAGAATCAGTTCTGCTAGAACCTACAAAATAATGCAACTTGTTAGGTTTGAAAAGTCAAGTCATTGTAGACATGCAAAATTATTTATGTAGTGAGATAGCAAGAAATACACATTATCTCGAGTGCTTGTGTCGCATTGTCCATCAGTATCACAATTAGAGACCTTCATTTCCTTGAGATAGAGTAGCACATCTTCTTTTGAGAATAATCGGATTCCGAGTTGCGGGTAAATGTAAAACTGCAAAATAATAATAGCGCAAAATGTTATAATAAGATAAAATTATTTCCAGCTGTGACTAAATTATATGGTTGCCATATTAACTTAGTAGCGTATTTGTCCCGGGCACATGACTGCTACCTGTACTCGTGATAAATAAATGTTGTCCGAATGTGTGAGAAGTAATATGAAATATATATTACAGTCGATAATTAATCCATAATGAATAAATAACTCAAGAATATAACTTGATTCGTTGCTGATATTTTCTCAACTCCATTTCTTATACTCAAAGGAAATATATGACCAATAATTGCTTACAAACTTTATTAGTGGTAAGAGGATGAACATAGTATGTATAATATTTCTCATGTGACTAGGTAATCATTTACATTTACTGTTATGTCACATGAGGTAAGTCGTGTGAACGGTTGGTGAACCATCTTCATCACGTCGAGGAAAGACAATTACAGATAAGCCACGCTTCAGCTAGGAAACTACCAAATAGATTTGCTAGTTGTTCGTAGTGGCACTTTGTATACGATTCAAATACCACAATCCTCTTTTTTCTGTATTGCTTGTCAATGTCACCAAGTGCTGCATATATACATTTTATCATGCAGATCTACGCCATACAAGGTACATGTTACATACGGATGATATGTACGGCTGTAGTGCTCTAGCCATGAATAGATGGACTTCACATTCTCGGATTGATCTCTGTTCGCTGCCCTTCTTGTTGCCAGGGTATTGCCTATACATAGGGTGCGGCCATTGGATGAGCACAATGTGCACCACCTAGTGATCATATCGGTGGCCGCGGTATCACTGACGGGTGTTTGAGAGACCCTAGCTTCTCGGCTCAATTTTTTAAAATAGTGTCCATATTTTTTTAGATTGATCAATAGTTTTTGCGTATTAGTCTAGTACATTATGCATTAGTATCTTTTAAAAGATAACTATCTTCCGGATTGGTGACTTTGCCCCATTTTGTGATTAAATCCTGGCTCCCCTATTGTCTAGGACAATGAGTCCAACACATCTTGGAAACAAAACACAACATGACAACACACTACTAGTCACTATGACTTAAAGCTAACTTAGAATTCTAGGAAGTTCGGATTAACTCCATCAACCTCTCTCTACTCAAAGTTTATGATTACTCTAGTATCTTACATGTCTCTTTTGATCTCCTTGATCTCGACTCATGAATTGCAGATTCACGGCTGGTGGATTCCGCTCAGGCACATGATTCGGACTACCAGCCCACTCTGATACGTTTGATATACTATACAATCAAGACTCCACACATCATCAGTCCCAAGTAGAAAAACAACTAAAATGGTCATTGTCCCGCTACACACCAAGCTTCATCTTATGTGTAGTCCAAGGCTAGCACTAACATCATTCCCTAATTGAATTAGAACATGATGACTCTTGAACTACTACTCCGTCTTGGAAACAGGACACATCACCATATAATAATGGACTAGTACTTACTAGTCCCACTTATATTTCTTTACAGAGGGAGTACTTGCTAGCACGACCCAAACTGACTTGTCCTTGTTTATAAACAGGAGTAAAGATAAAAACTACCTTGTACATCTTGTCTTTGTTTTCTCCCCCTGCTCTGATCTCAAGCCGCCACCCCTCTGGAAGCCAGTCATGTTCCTTCTGCATATCATGATACGTTGACACATCGGTAATGGATATATTAGAAGATAAATATATAATGACATCGGTGTGCTAAGAAAAGCATACATGGAGCATGCCAGGAGCAGCAGCAGCATCAATAGATTCTATGTATTTCTCATCCATTTCGGAGAAAAGGTAGTTCAGGACCTCTGCCTTCATCCTGAATTCGGCCCCTGACACTGGACATATGTAGTACTGGACAAAAACAAAAGTATCAAGGAAAAATCACATATCTCCAATAATAAAACAGAAACTAAAAAAACTCATTACAAAGATGTGTAGAGAATGAACATGTGTTTATAAATCTATCAAAGCATGTATCCCTGTATAGTATTATCCGAACTCTAGAAGAACATAGATGGATTTGCCTACAGCACAACAAGAAGCATGGAATGTGAACATGTTGCGTTCCACTAAGGCGTTTAGGTGCAACCCCAATCGCACGTCTGTGTCTAGGAGATTTCTATCCGCAAAGAGTAAGAATCTACGATCGTACTGATTTAAAGCCCCTTGTAATAACGCGAGATCAAAACATTGAGCCTCCGGGTGCGCATCTTCTTCATCAAAGTAATGGAATTTCCTGGTGGATCCGTAACCGTTAGGTCGTCTCTAACAATGGCTTATTCTCGTCCGTGGGCGCATGGCGGAGCCGCCAGAAGGCCGAGCTTAAGGAACCGGTGTTAGGCGACGACGGCACCGCGCTGGCCGTGGTGTGGGTGTCGGGGTCCTGGGGGATAGGCTGCATGGGCACAAATTCGCCCATCTCCTATGCAACGGCAGACCCACGCGGCGGTGTCGCCCAGCAGCCACCAACTCCGGCGACGGGGAGCGACTAAGCAGAGAGCGATCCGGAACTAGGAGGAGCGACGGATAAGGGAAACAGACGACACGTATAAGAAAAACAAGAGGATGGAGCGATCCGGAACTAGGAGGAGCGACAGAAGCACCGACGGGAGCAGCAGCGGAGCAGGCAAGCCGCGTTCGGCGAGTGCGGCGGGTGTGGAATACGTACGACGTTGTACTAAATACCTCGTAGAGTTCACCGTCGTCACCACGGCGGACCTCCCAGATCCAGCCATCTGGGAGCCATTCTGGTGGCTCCCTCACACCACCATCCTCCACCATCTCCCGGCCATCTTCCACCTTCTGGGCATCCTTTCCCACTCCCTCGCGATCTGAGGAAAACGGGTCTGCCATTGAAAACTCTCGCTCTTTCTCTTGTTTTCCTAGATTCAAAAGTTCAAAAGTTTGTGCAATGGGAACGGAGGGGATGGCTGGCTATTTAACCTCAGGGACTGACGTATTTTTGACTGCAAGCTGGCGGTGGTAATATCTTCTACTCTGACAGAAACCATTTCATTTAATGTGGTGCTGGACTATCCTATTTTGTCATCTAAATTAGTACTACCAAGATATGGTGTTAATTAGGAGAGACAGCAACACTAGCTGAGTTTTGCCAGCTCTGCATGGTATAAAATCCATGGTGATCTAGCTCTGGATGGTGCTGTACCAGGACTGATTGCCCAAGTATATGTACAAAAACTAGTAATGACTCTGGGCCGATCTTTCGTACTGGTCTATATCTATCCACATTCCACACACACACACACACACACACACACACACACACACACACACACATCTCGTGCTAATATTAATTAATAAATTAGAATAATATTGGAAAAACGAGTTGCAGAGATGCAACACAGCTCAGCCATTCAACTGCATCTATCCAACAGACTATGTTGCTTTGGTGTTTAGCGCTAAACATGTTTAGTCCCATCCCTAATTGATAGCATACCTAATATCAACGCTAACAAATTACTTATATCCTACCTAATATAAACATGCAATTATTCTCTTGCCAAATATTATTTGAGAACGCAATTAATATTAATTGCCTAATATTAACGTGCATTGCATCTACAGGATCGCTAGTATAATAAAGTTCCCATTCCCCCTCAGGAAAAAAGGGAATACAAATTCTAACACATTTAGAGATACATATTAGGTAGATTTGTTCATTACTAAAAAGATTCAAGCTAGTTATTTTCGTTAATAAAAATGAATCATGATGTCATATAGTATTTCCTCCATCCCAAAATTACTTGTTTTAGATTAGTTTAGATACAGATGTATCTAGACACTAAAACGTGTCTAGATACATCTGTATCATGTCTAGATACATCCGTATCTAGATAAATCTAAGACACGTAATTCAGGAAAGAGGGAATAGTATATTTGTTCATTACTGAAAAAGAAATGTGTGTATGTTCATACGACATTTACCCTCATTAATTGGTGTAGCTAAAGAATCATGTTGTACTCTCCTGGTGCAGATACTGTTTTTCCATTTCGTGCACTGTTGACGCGTCATTTATAGGTGTCGATATAAAACAAGATTTACAATGCCTCATATCAACCGTTGGCCTAAGCAATAAATATTCATATATTCACAGATGTTCTCTTTCTTTGTCGCACTACTCGTCTCTTTTATGCCTTCATGATTGCTTGCTGTCATCAATGAAGAGATTAACAAGAGAAGCCATGCATAGAAATACAGGAGCAGATATGAGAATCATGCCTCTATTCAAGCCTATAAACCAGCCACTCAAATAAAATTAACTTCCACAGACAAACGTTAGTAAAACTAGACAATTACCCTTGCGTTGCAACGGGAGTATAAACATTCTAATAGATTAGCCCGTGACTGCATGTCTATTATTATATTGATGCGCTAAAATCTTAGCAAGTTTTTTTGTGCAATCGCCATGATTTACGTGTCATTTTATTGTTAATCACTTATTTGATAAGAATTTAATGACATACCAAACAAAATACGTTTTTATTTTTGGTAAGTTAATAAAACATGGGATAGTTGATTCAATTTTAGGGACAATAGATGGAAGGAAAAAGATCAGAGAGAAGGAAAGAGTGGGACGTATATAAAGAGAGGTCAAATGGGAACCTTATGTTCTTTTTTATTAAGTATAGTAGACATATGTGCAGTCCAGTACAGGGTACTTCCGTAATTGAATCAAAAGCATACATATCCTAGGTTTCATGAGGTCATGCTCACAATTGAGTACAAGACGAGAAGTACCCCTTCGCACGTACCCAAGGGCGCCTAGCCGTTTAGGGTTTCTGGTGCCTCCGGCCGGCGGTCTACCTCGTCTTCTCTGGTCTTAGGGCCATGGAGGACATAGTGGATCTTAGCCCCTGACGGTGCGAGGGCTATGTTTTTAGGTGCTTTTTTTTAATTTTGTTAGGATGTGTGTCCTGCTTAGAGAGGTGAGACGGAAGCGGCTCTCTGAAGATGCGATAAAAGTTCTCCCCGCCTAGCACTTGTTCGGGTGGTGCTTCTAGTGTCATTGGAGAGCGTGTGGAGGTTTGTCTCCGATGGATCTCATGTGATTTGGTAGGAATTTGTCTTCGGTGGATCCACATGGATCCGGTCTTCGTTCCTCTTGTTTCGTGTGTCTACAAGTTGGACACTTCTGATTTACGTGTATCTTCATCAGCGGCGGTTGTACTACTGCAGGAATGACTAGCAGTGGCAGGCGCAAAAAGGCCAGCAATGGTGGGCTAGACTCCCAGGCCCGACCGCCACCGACCTCCCGCCACTACTAGCACCCCATCAGTGGCGGGCGCGTGCCCGCCACTAGTAGAGCACCTCCAGTGGCGGGCATGTCAACCCACCCGCCACAGCTAGATGCTATAGTTATGGTGGTCAAATTCCGTAGCCCGCCCACTACAAGAAATATGTCAACTTGCGACCATCAATAGTTGTCACTGAATGGTCATTGTTTTTCATTTGCAACCTTTTTGTAACCAAAAATAGTTGGTCAAAAGCTGACCCTCTTTACTGAAACTTGAGGACCTTTGTTGTGAAATGGTCATAGAAGGCAATGACCAAAATAAAAGGTCGTTGGTTCAACGACCAATTGTTTTGGTCGCTCTTTGTCTGCCCAGGACACATCGGATCCAACGTGGCAAGCTGACGTGGAAAAATTGCGGCCAGTTGAATTGATCGCTGAGAAGAATCAACCCAGTCCAATTCGGTGTCTGTATGGGCCAAGCCCATTAATTCAACCCATTTATAATATTTTTCCAACCAGTTTTGGTCAACTAGACGGGCCAAGCCCTACAATTCGGCCTTTTTATTTTCTCGGCCATGGCCTTTTTATACCAACAGTTTTAGTTTCTTTTTTTATAAAATGGGTCCACTGGTCAAACAGGTCCCACTTGTCAGGTTCTGATAAGTGGGTCCCAGCTGTTAGGCTTAGATTCTTCATATTTCAATTTGACAGTAAGAAAATAACCAGTATTTAAATTGGCAAGCAGAAAACGCACATAATACTTCAAATAACAATAGCAAGATTTAGTACAAGCTCTACAAAGGATACGCAATACAAGCTATAACATATACAAGCTCTACAAGTGTAATAACTACATACAAGCTATACAAGTATGGGAATCACAGTTAATTACAAGCTCTACAAGTGTTTTCTTCGTCATGGAGCTCCTTCAGCATGGACGGCCATAGTCAGGACTGGGCTAATAGCACAACAACATGCCTTCCACGGTCGCCCTGTTACATGAATCAGGTTAGAAGAATTAGAAAAAGTGGAGCCAATATATTATGAACATTCCATTCAAAAAATTGAGTAAAGGACAATTATTTATAGAATGATAAACACATTAGTATCGTGCTTTTTGTTGTCGAGCTAGTTAAAATGAGGTATTCATACAAGACAACAGACACAATACGAATATGCATGGCACAAGTGCAGGTCCTTCAACTTCACTTCAACACCCTGTGCATAAACAACAATATCATTCAACTACGACGGACATCCATAAATCCATTCAACACGCAAGGTCTAACATTTACTAGTCAGAGCACACAAACAATCATCAAAAACATAAGAGGGAATAAAGGGAACCGAGAGAGATACCTGTGGATGATAGCGCTGACGATGATCTGGATTTAGTTAGCATCTGTGAGGAGGTGGATGATTGCCATGGTGTGCTCGATGATGCACACGACCATGATCTCTTGCCACGGGTACCAATGCATCCAAGTAGAACAAAATCACCATCATTAAACCACAGATTCAAGTACAAGCTAAGTATATATCAAGAGGCAACAAAAACAAGTTGAGAGAAACACTGAAAGTTGTTGGTGATATTAAATCTTCAGTGTCCAGTTTTACTTCCATTTCTTTTGTTCATGTAAGTCATAGTGCTAATAAGGTGGCTCATATGTTTGCTAGATCAAGTGAACTTGTTGTCCGTTCTATCTACTGTAGTTGTTTAACCATCACCACAATAAAGTACATGTGTTCAAGGGAGCCGTTCGATCCAAAGAATTGAAGGCAGGTAAATGAAACAAAAATGTTTCATTCTGTTTAGAAGCATAGTCCAAGCTATATCCAACTTCTGATGAAATGCATAGGTCCAGCCGATGACTACACATCAGCAACTACTTCAGACATTGGCTGGAGAAATGCTCATCTTTTTATTATTTGTAAAAGAAATTTTGAGTTAATCAGTAGCACTGGTTACCAACTACACATGTACCACCAGAATTACCAAACAAGATTATAAAAACCACAGAAGAAAAAAGAGGAGGCTAAAAAAATTGCTCGAACAGGCTTGTTATTTAACGCGGTTGTGAAAGTGCAAGTTGGCAATAGACAAACACTCACTCGCTCAGAACTACAGGCGCTTCTTTCATCACGTTACTAAGGAGCAGCACACACCACAACTTTACTCCACACACACACACACACACAGAGAGAGACACACACTTGAATATTAAGCTGTAGTTCTAGTAACTATATCAGGGTTTAAGAGCATGTAAGATGAATGACAGATCAATTTCAGAGCCGGCCTCAACATCATCAAACCACCAAGATTATGATTATAATCTAAGCATATCTTCAAACAAAACCTACACAGATAAAGATCACGGCACATCAAGCCATAAGCGCACTAGTGCTAGCTTGCAATTCAACGCAACAACGATGGGGCTACCACAACAACATCGAAAACCTAAGCAATCACGGTCTCGCACAGGCACCACATACCAGAACCAAGCACTACATCTAGCCAAGTCAGCTAGTAAGCGCCACATCTAGCCAAGCCAGCTAGGTCGAAGGACCGGAATCGCATCAGCGGACGCAACTAGTCAGCTCCTGGATCACCATCCAATCTATAGCAGCTGGCAGATTAATTTCTACTACGCGCTGGTACACAAAGTAAATCAGGAGTGGGACTTTTGTTGAAGAGACTTATTGCAGTGATCGACTTGTTATTGGGGTTCTTCAGCTTGAACTCGTCACAGAACTCGCCCCTCACAACGACCAACCAACAAACAGCAGGTTCAGAACAACGGCCGCCCAGAAACCACGGGGAAACAGGAAGGTGGTAAACATAAGGGCACGCGCAACTAATAATTAATATCACATGAGAGAGAAAAACACAGATTAACTATATAAGAACAGTATAACACAGGTGAGAAACCCGTTGAGGCACCGTCACAGGAGAGAATGTCACAAGTTGACATATTTTTTGTAGTGGCCGCAGCTAGATCCACCGTGACTAAAAATATAACCAGCAGCAAGAATTTATATTTTCGATCATATGCATTACGATGTATGATAGTTTAGTAGCACATTTTATCATAGTCAATAAACAAGCTAACAACAAGTTGGTTGCCCAAGTACATTTAGCAAAGTCTACAGGAATTTTCATAGAAATAGAGAAAGTACATTCAAGCATCGATCATGGAGACCACATTATGGCACTGCAAAAATAGTCTACAAACAAAACTTCATCTCCATATCATAGCAATTTGCAATTAAGCTCAGCTCTGTGAAGAGTTTTCCTCGTCTCCAATCATCTTCTCGACCTTGGCTAGGGCAGACTTGGCAGCTTCAGAAATTCTCTCCGTAGCCACAACGGCTCCTCGCGCACTCTCTACAGCGGCTTTGCGGCTTCTAGTGGTTGCCCTTGCAAGATCGGGAGATCCTTCCACACTCTTGGTATATTGTAGAGCCTTCTAGGTGTCTACTAGGGTCTGATAACCCATAAGTATAGGGGATCGCAACAGTTTTCGAGGGTTGAGTATTCAACCCAAATTTATTGATCCGACACAAGGGGAGCCAAAGAATATTCTCAAGTATTAGCAGTTGAGTTGTCAATTCAACCACACCTAGATAACTTAGTATCTGCAGCAAAGTATTTAGTAGCAAAGTAGTATGGAAATAACGGTAACAGTAGCAAAAGTAACAGTAGCAGTTTTATAGTAATTGTAACAGTAGCAACGGTAAAGTAACTAAGCAAAGAACAATATGTGAAAAGCTCGTAGGCATTGGATCTGTGATGGATAATTATGCTGGATGCGATTCCTCATGTAATAGTTATAACATAGGGTGACACAGAACTAGCTCCAGTTCATCAATGTAATGTAGGCATGTATTCCGAATATAGTCATACGTGCTTATGGAAAAGAACTTGCATGACATATTTTGTCCTACCCTCCCATGGCAGCGGGGTCCTAGTGGAAACTAAGGGATATTAAGGCCTCCTTTTAATAGAGTACCAGACCAAAGCATTAACGCTTAGTGAATACATGAACTCCTCAAACTACGGTCATCACCGAGAGTGGTCCCGATTATTGTCACTTCGGGATTGTCGGATCATAACACATAATAGGTGACTATAGACTTGCAAGATAGGATCAAGAACTCACATATATTCATGAAAACATAATAGGTTCAGATCTGAAATCATGGCACTCGGGCCCTAGAGACAAGCATTAAGCATAGCAAAGTCATAGCAGCATGAATCTCAGAACATAGTGGATACTAGGGATCAAACCCTAACAAAACTAACTTGATTACATGGTAAATCTCATCCAACCCATCACCGACCAGCAAGCCTATGATGGAATTACTCACGCACGGCTGTGAGCATCATGAAATTGGTGACGAAGGATGGTTGACGATGACGACGGCGACGAATCCCCCTCTCTAGAGCCCCGAACGAACTCCAGATCAGCCCTCCCGATAGAGATTAGGGATTGGCGGTGGTTCTGTATCATAAAACATGATGAAACTTTCTCTTTGATTTTTTTCTCCGCGAACGTGAATATATGGAGTTGGAGTTGAGGTCGGTGGAGGTCCAGGGGGCCCAAGAGGCAGGGGACGCCCCCACCCTCGTGGATAGGGTGTGGGCCCCCTGGTGCTGATTCTTCCGCCAGTATTTTTTATTAATTCCAAAAAGTTGCTCCGTGGATTTTCAGGTCATTTCGAGAAGTTTTATTTCTGCACAGAAATAACACCATGACAGTTCTACTGAAAACAGCGTCAGTCCGGGTTAGTTCCATTCAAATTATGCAAGTTAGAGTCCAAAACAAGGGCAAAAATGTTTGTCAAAGTAGATACGACGGAGATGTATCAACTCCCCCAATGTTAAACCTTTGCTTGTCCTCAAGCAATTCAATTAACAACTGAAAGTGATAAAGAAAAACTTTTACAAACTCTGTTTGCTCTTGTTGTTGTAAATATGTAAACCCAACATTCAAGTTTTCAACAAAGATTATGAACTAACCATATTCACAATATCACTTAGGTCTCATGTTAGCTCATATCAATGGCATAATCAACTAGCGAGCAATAATAATAAATCTCGGATGACAACACTTTCTCAAAACAATCATTATATGATATAACAAGATAATATCTCGCTAGCCCTTTCTGAGGCCGCAAAACATAAATGCAGAGCACCTTTAAAATCAAGGACAGATTAAACATTTTAATTCACAGTAAAAAAGATCCAGTCATAGTCATACGCAATATAAACTAATAGTAATGCATGCAAATAATAGTGGTGCTCTCCAGCGGGTGCTTTTTAATAAGAGGGTGCTTTTTAATAAGAGGGTGATGACTCAACATAAAAGTAAATAGACAGGCCCTTCGCAGAGGGAAGCAGGGATTTGTAGAGGTGCCAGAGCTCGACTTTGAAATAGAGATAAATAATATTTTGAGCATTATACTTTCACTGTCAACATAACAACTGAGAGATCTCGATATCTTCCATGCTACACACATTATAGGCGGTTCCCAAACAGAATGGTAAAGTTTATACTCCCCCTCCACCAACAAGCATCAATCCATGGCTTGCCCGAAACAACAGGTGCCTCCAACTAACAATAATCCTGGGGGAGTTTTGTTTGCAATTATTTTGATTTAATTTAAGCATGGGACTGGGCATCCTGGTGACCAGCCATTTTCTCGTGAGTGAGGAGCGGAGTCCACTCCTCTTGAGAATAACCCGCCTAACATGGAAGATACAGACATCCCTAGTTGATACATGAGCTGTTCGAGCATACAAAACAGAATTTCATTTGAAGGTTTGGAGTTTGGCACATAAAAATTTACTTGGAATGGCAGGTAGATACCATATATAGGAAGGTATAGTGGACTCATATGGAATAACTTTGGGTTTTATGGAGTTTGGATGCACAATAAGTATTCCCGCTTAGTACAAGTGAAGGTTAGAAAGAGACTGGGAAGCGACCAACTGGCACTACTAGGAAAAGGGCTATAGATAATATGGACACTAATGGCGCACCATGTATGTGGTGCGCCATTGCTATATACCACATACAGGTGCACAATTAGTAATATATTACTAATGGCGCACCTGGTGTGTGGTGCGCCATTAGTAGTTTTCAAAAAAAATTGTTACTAATGGCGCACCGTGGGATAGTGCCCCATTATTAGTTGACATAGTAATGGCGCACCACACTCACCATGCGCCATTAGTAGTTTTGAAAAAAAAAACAATTTGTTAGTAATGGCGCACCAGTGGACAGTGCGTCATTACTAGTTTTAACTAGTAATGGCGCACTGTCCACTAGTGCGCCATTACTAAGTTTTTTTCAAAAAAAATTCAATTTTTTTCAATTTTTTTTCAAAACTAGTAATGGCGCACCGTGGGCGTGGTGCGCCATTACTAGTTAAACTAGTAATGGCGCACCGCGCCCACGGTGCGCCATTACTAACTTGGCCCAAAAATTGCACCCCCTCCCCGTGGACCGCATTTTCAGTTTTAAAAGAATAAAAGAAAATGTTGGAAATGTCAAAAAAATAAAAGAAAATAAGTTTCCCATGTGATATGTGGTCTAGTTGGGAAAATTTGCAAATATGAATTTCGACTTTATTTGCAAAATCTCTCGAGAATTTGTAAAATGGGCATAACTTTTGCATACTAACTCGGATGAAAAAGTTTTTTATATGAAAAATCATCTACTCGAAAAGTTACATCAAGACAAGCATGAGGAAAATAATCGGCACCACACAAGAGTGCATCAAGATGCAACGAGATAAGATACGCACTCAAGGCAAAAGCTTTCACAGAGCCACCAAAGAAATAGCATAAGAAAGACAAGGTGGACGTGAAAGACAGGATATCATCTAGAGACGTAATTTCTCTCAAGTGTATAAGGGTCTAGTTATACGAAATCATGACGATATATATCTGCAAAGAAGGATATACACCCGAAATAGTTACAACACGAAGGAACAAGATATCCAAAAGGAAGTCATACATATGCCAATAAGATATGTTCTTGGAAGCATAGCCCAAGGCTAGATATGGTCTTATTGTATATAAATGAATCCCTACCACACAACCATCAAAGACATCACAACTAGCAACAAGAGATCATTGTTGGGATGCTTTGAGAAAGGAAACAAGTATCACAAGAAAGAAAGAATAACATGCCATGATACAATCTACACACGATTGATGCAATAATGTGTGCATGTAATAGATGATGATACTTGTTACCAAGATAGCATTGGAAGGATGTAGTAGATACCAATTGAAGGTAGAAAGTAGTTCATTGATCATCCTACCTTGACTCCAATAAGCACATGGTGACAACACCTTCCTTTTGAATGAGCCGAGTATCCAATGCATCTCCAATTGTTCCTAGAACAACAACACAAACAAAATGGTACCCAAACTCATTGGGACCAAAGAGTTAGAGAACCAACAATACATAGGACAAACTCCACATAGATGTGTGCATATAGATATGAAAATGAATCTCATGCACATCTCATCCAATTTGAGACTTGGTGGATTTTCCCCTATATATTGGGTCAAAGAAAGAAAACATGCCAAAGGAACTACATGAAGTTAAAATGCATGCGCAAGACTTTCAAGAACCGATACCAAAATAAAAGGAAAAACCAAGTGAAAAGGATACCAAATGGAGAAATCATCACTTGGAAGATATCATTAAAAGATACATCAAGGAATGAGATATCCATTGGAACACACAAAAAAAGATGTCAAACTCCCAAAGGAGAGGATGTTCCAAACGAACCAAGCTCTCTACAAAGTTTCATGTTGGCACAAAGTACCAAAAGAAACGACTTGCCATCCACCAACACACACTTAATATGGATCACTAGATGAGTGTTTTATAGAAAATAGGATAGCTCCCCCAAGACTAGTGCATTATAGATAATTTGCATTTGAATACCAAATGCACAAGGTGGGATCACCACTTTCACTATATCTAGAAAACACTAAACAATATCAAGAAAATAACAAGATCCACAAGTGGTATGGAAAACAATGGGAGTTTACACAATCCTAGGCACGAGATAAGGCAAATAAAAGCAAAGGCCAATGTAAAGATGATCAATAATTTGTACCACACATAAGTGAGTACCAATTGTCATAAGACAAAAAGTATTTGGAAATAATTCCCGTTGGTAGATAGCAAGGATATCCAACATCATCTTCACACCAAACACAAGCAAATTGCAACTTGTAGAGCTAACATGCCACCTAGGAACAAGATAATCTACAATATCAACACTAGGTGACAAAATCTCAAATGTACACATTTTCTAGGCTAGTAATATACATAGCATATTACTCCCCCATAATGTGATACCAATGTAGAAAACTTAACAAGAGGCAATAAGAGGATCCAACAAGAGATAATTAATGGACAATTTAGAATTTGAATTTCTCATGAGAAGACATACCACATAGCAACTAGATAATCTTGAAATATCAATAGTAGATTGTATTACTCATGTACACACATTAATAGGATTGCGAGGTGCACAAAGCACATCACTCCCCCATAATGGGATATTCCATTAATCTCTCACAAGAGCCAACTAAGAAATAAACAAGATGCAAAAGGCTCAATGCATGACACACACATACATGATGTGCAAACCAACACACACATACTTGATTGCTCAAGATAATCAAGTTGGAAGCACAACATATACAAACACACGCAAGGAAAAAAACCAAAACATGCAAGTGGGCAAGTAACTTTCAATGTAAACAATTTAAGTACAAGTTACCGCAAGGAGGCACATTGGATATAAGATATAAGCTTGATGATTAAATTGACTTGGCTTGAGGCAATAAGAGTGATGAAGTCCCCTTAATTCTTCATAATGTAGCCAAGTATCCAATGACCTCCAACAACACCTATTGATCAAGTTTGAGCTAGTTGGTCCCCAACCAAGTTGGGTCCTAAGAGGTTAGTCACAATAGGCTTGGCTACCCAAATGGTTCTTTTCTTCAAACCACTTTGAGTACCAACAAACTTGGCAAACACATTTCCAACCTTATCCTTCCCAGGATAATAGACATCAACAATGATAATTGGGTTGGATGAGGTACCATTTGTGCATGAAGAAGCGACGTGACCTTTTTCACGACATAGGTAGCAATGTCTACTCTTTACTTTCTTCTCACTTGATTTCTCAACTTGAGATTGAGAATGAGACTGAACTTGTGGCCGCTTCCCTTGTTGCTTGTCACTAATGGCCTTCCTCTTCAGAGGGCAAGATCTAACATGATGCCCTTCAATTTTGTACTTGAAGCAAATGATCTTGGCCGAATTCTTGACTTGTTTTTGGCCCTTCTTCTTGTTGCTCTTGGACTTCTTCTTCTTATTGGAGTTGAATCCAAGTCCACCTTTGTCATTGGGGGATTTTTGCACACTCAAGATATTGTTGAGTGTGGCCTTCCCTTCATGACACTTTTCCAAGTCTTTCTTCAAAGAAGTGACTTGGGCCTTGAGCTCTTTGATTTCCTCTCCATGGTTAGTCTCAACACAAGTACTAGAGAAAGTATAAGCTTCATCGTTTGAGCAACAGGGCAAGGAAAGCAATTCATCACAAGATGTACCAACATTGTGAGTAGGTGAATTACAAGGACTAGCACATGGCAATATAGCACTTTGACTAGATGTAGTGCTAGTGTCCACATGAGGCTCACTAGATGTTACCTTAGCAAGCATGGCCTCATGAGCTATCTTTAGCACATTATGGGATACTAGAAGATCATCATGAGAGTTTGAGAGCTTTTCATGACTTTCTTCCAATTTCCCATATTTTCTAGATAACAACTCAAGTTGAGCCCATAGCTCAACATTCTCCTTCAATATGGATGCTTCACAAGAGATAGAGTTAGTAGCACAAGCATCATCATTAGCAACAAGAAGAGAAGACAACTTGGCAAGCTCTTTTGAATATGAAGCTTTAAGTTGAGCATGAGACTCGGTGAGTTTGATGAGCTCACTCTTTATGACCCTTGAGCCATTTTCGAGGTGCTCAAAGTCCTCAAGGAGTTTAGCATGCGCAACTTCAAGTTCCTCCATTTTAGTTTCAAAATCATTGGCCACCTCAAGAGCTCTATCACGAGATTCCCTTACTCTAGATAATTCTAGAGCAAAAGTCTCCTCAAGAGATTCCTTGGTGGGTTGTTCAAGTTCAAGAGCTTGAGAGAGGTCCGCAATCTCATTAGCGTAATCACGCTCATGACCTTCCATTTTCTCAATGGTGACCTCATGCTCCTCGAGATGAGATTCCAACTCCTCAATATATTTCATGCCCTCAATGGCAATGGACATAATTTCCATGAAGTTGGAACGAGCAATTTTATTTTTATGAAGAGCTTTAAAAACCATTTCCCCCTTAATTTTTAAGGAGGCAACATTATCATTCCCTTCATCATAATCAACATCATCATCATTCTTGCCATCATCAATATCATCACAGGATATATTGGGATTCAAAGTGGGAGATACCTTTGAGGCCTTGGCCATAAGGCAAAATGCAATAGATGATGATGTAGGATCCCTTGAAGCACCATTCAAGACCACATCTTGTTCCATGGAGTGTTGAGTTTCCTCTACATTATTAGCACAACAACTCGAGGAAATAGATACATTTTTATCATGGCAACAAGACATAACAAGCATATCATCATGAGATTTGAGCAAGCAATTTCTACATGATATGCAAGGACTACCAACACGAGCATGTGAAACATGTAAGGTGCTCGAAGTGTTAAAGTCCAAAGAAGGACCATTGCAATAAGATAGTGATGAAGAATCACCATGAACAAGCACACTATCATCATTGCAATGACCACCACTACTCACCCTAGTATTACCTTGTGGCAATCCACATGTAGGTGAAGTAGAAGAAGTTGAGAAGGCAACACGGTTGGAGGAGGAGGGAGAACAATCATCCCCACAAATCTTGGACACACCATATTTATCTTGAAGCTTTGTCCATAACTCATGAGCATCCCGAAACATCATGAGTTGAAATATAACTACATTGCTCAAAGCATCGAAAAGCACATTAGAAGCTTGAGCATTGAGATAAGAGTTTTTCTCATCCTCTAAAGATAATCTTTGGGGATCCTTTGGAGGAGAAAAACCCATATCTACAATTCGCTCTAAATTTGGGTCCATGACCTTAAAGAGGTTAAGCATGCAAATTAACAAAACATCAAAATTTGTGCCATCGAAACTAAGAGTGTCAGAGAATCCTAATCCCCTAGTCGACATCTTTACTCTCTCGGCTGTTAAGCCTAACAAAGAGAGACGAGGCTCTGATACCTATTGAAAGATCGAGGATGTCGCCTAGAGGGGGGGGGGGTGAATAGGCGCTTTAAAATAATTACAGTTAAGGCTTGAACAAATGAGGAATAAACCTAGCGGTTAATTTGTCAAGCACAAAACCTAAAACAACTAGGCTCACCTATGTGCACCAACAACTTATGCTAAGCAAGATAAGCAACTATGTGGTAGCAAGATATATGACAAGGAACAATATGGCCATCACAAAGTAAAGAGCATAAGTAAATGGCTCGGGGAAGAGATAACCGAGGCACGCGGAGACGACGATGTATCCCGAAGTTCACACCCTTATGGATGCTAATCTTCGTTTGGAGCGGTGTGGAGGCACAATGCTCCCCAAGAAGCCACTAGGGCCACAGTAATCTCCTCACGCCCTCGCACAATGCAGGATGCCGTGATTCCACTAAGGGACCCTTGAGGGCGGTCACCGAACACATACAAATGGTGACCCTTGGGGGCGGTCACCGAACCAGTACACTTTGGCAACCCTTGGGGGCGGTCACTGGTACCCGTCAAATTGCTCGGGGCGATCTCCACAACCTAATTGGAGACCCCAACGCTTGCCTGGAGCTTTACAGCACAATGATTGAACTCCAAACAACACCAACCGTCTAGGGAGCCAAGGCAACCAAGAGGAACAAGCTCTAGGGTGTCCAAACACCCAAGAGTAACAAGCTCAAGGGTACCAAGTACCCAAGAGTAATAAGCTTCTCAACTTGTAACTTCCACGTATCACATGGAGAACTCAAACCGGTGCACCAAATGCAATGGCAAGGGCACACGGAGTGCCCAAGTCCTTCTCTCTCAAATCCCACCGAAGCAAGTAATGCTAGGGAGGAAGATGAGAGGAAGAGCAAGAAGGAGAACACCAGGAACTCCAAGATCTAGATCCAAGGGGTTCCCCTCACATAGAGGAGAAAGTGATTGGTGGAAATGTGGATCTAGATCTCCTCTCTCTTTTCCCTCAAAAACTAGCAAGAATCCATGGAGGGATTGAGAGTTAGCAAGCTCGAAGAAGGTCAACAATGGGGGAAGAACACGAGCTCAAGGGATAATGTTCAATGGGGAAGAAGACCCCCTTTTATAGGTGGGAAAAAATCCAACCGTTATGCTCACAGCCCGCACATAGCGGTACTACCGCTCCAAGGAGGGGTACTACCGCTAGGGCGGTAGTACCCCTTCGAAACACAACATCGAGGAGGCAAAAAGGCCAGAAGAACCGTCGGAGCGGTAGTACCGCTTGACCTCACGGTACTAACGCTAGGGGTAGCGGTACTACTGCTAAGGGTAGCGGTACTACTGCTTGCGAGCGGTACTAAAAAATTACATCCGGGCCTACCACCGCAGGACTTGGGACGAGTTTTTGGTCCGGAGCAGTACTACCGCTATAGGAGCCACGGTAGTACCGCTCTGGAGCGGTAGTAAAAAATTACATCCGCTCCAATTCGCGGTAGTACCGCTGTAGCCTTTTTAGAACACCAAAACTGTCACACCTTTTGCAAACGGACTCCGAATTCGATGAAACCAAGTTTGTTGGAAAGCTAGAAACAAGGGCTAACACAATCTTGAAAGAAATATCAATAAGAAATAAATTATAAAAAGGCCCATAAGAAAATGGTGAGAACCCTTCCTCGGATAAGACCGGTAAAACCTCCAACACCGAAAACATGATAGAAGACGCATGCGAACTCCGTTTTCGATGAACTGAAGCTTGTCATCAAGATGACCATAAGCTCTAAGACTCACAAAGAGAACCAAACAAGAACTAAGAAACAAGATGCAAGGATGCAATGGTTTGAGCTCTCTACTATCGATACAATCAAGCTACCAACTTGAGAGCCCCCCTTGATAGTACGACAAACGATCATATAACCCGGTCTCCCAGCTACCACCATGAGACTGGTAAAATAGAAAATCTATCAAGGGAAAACCTTTGCCTTGGACATGGTCCACTTGAGCTAGATGATTACGATTTTGACTCCCTCAAGTTGGACCACCTTTCTTGATTGCGTTGGCTCAATGAAGACTAGATGATTGCTCCCCCATAGTCCACTATGGGTGAGCCACTCTTCGGCTCATCTTCACAAGTCCATTTTCACCATAATGGGCGGAAAGCTTCAAGCACTTGATCTCTTCATGATGCATCACTTGAACTTGCACACCGCATCCTAACCTCACAAAGAACTCTCACGAAGACCATGGGTTAGTACACAGAGTGTAATTGACAATCCTTACCATACCATGGGATCACTTGATCCCTCTCGGTACATCTTTTACGCTTTGTGAGTTGATCAACTTGATTCACTCTTGACTTAGTCTTGATCAACCTTGAATCTTTCCAACTCTCTTCATTTGGGTGATGTCTTAAAGGTCAACATGAATGACCACACACAATCTTCTTCTTCAAAACATGCTTGCAATAAGCTCAACACTCACATGACCAATCTTTGGACAATTCCTTAATAGCACCTTGGTCAACTCATAAACTCCATAAAACCAACACATGGACTTGAAGAAAATCCTATGGACAAAATCATCAAATATAACTCAAGGCAACCATTAGTCCATAGAGATTGTCATCAATTACCAAAACCAAACATGGGGGCACTGCATGTTCTTTCACCCAGCCGTCCACGCAACACGTAGTAGTGCAAAGGGCGATGGGCCCAAGACCCCTGAGTGCTTAGGATGTATACGGGCATGACGACCTCTCTGTTCAGCATAGGTAGGACTAGGCGTGTCGATCATCCAAGGCTGGGCATGACCCAAAAAAGTGTGTTCGGCCCGAGTTAATCGAGCGTGTTGGGTAAGTTTGTGTACACCTACAGGAAAGTTAATCTATTCGAATAGCCGCGTCCATGGTCTATACAAGTAGAACAAGATACTGGAGACATGAAATGGATATGATTGCTCCAGGATTGCTTTCTCACTTAGAGTCGAGGAATAATCTCTAGGCGTTACTACAAGATTCAAACAAAACCTACACAGATAAAGATCATGGCACATCAAGCCATAAGCGCACTAGTGCTAGCATGCAATTCAACACAACAGCGATGGGGCTACCACAACAACATCGAAAACCTAAGCAATCACGGTCTCGCACAGGCACCACATACCAGAACCAAGCACTACATCTAGCCAAGTCAGCTAGTAAGCGCCACATCTAGCCAAGCCAGCAAGGTCGAAGGATCGGAATCGCATCAGCAGACGCAACTAGTCAGCTCCCGGATCACGATCCAATCTATAGCAGCTGGCAGATTAATTTCTACTATGCGCTGGTACACAAAGTAAATCAGGAGTGGGATTTTTGTTGAAGAGACTTATGGCAGTGATCGACTTGTTATTCGGGTTCTTCATCTTGAACTCGTCACAGAACTCGCCCCTCACAAGAACCAACCAACAAACAACAGGTTCAGAACAACGGCCGCCCAGAAACCACAGGGAAACAGGAAGGTGGTAAACATAAGGGCAGGCGCAACTAATAATTAATATCACATGAGAGAGAAAACACAGATTAACTATATAAGAACAGTATAACACAGGTGAGAAACCCGTTGAGGTGCCGTCGCAGGAGAGGATGTCACAAGTTGACTATTTTTTGTAGTGGCCGCAGCTAGATCCACCGTGACTAAAAATATAACCAGCAACAAGAATTTATATTTTCGATCATATGCATTACGATGTATGATAGTTTAGTAGCACATTTTATCATAGTCAATAAACAAGCTAACAACAAGTTGCCCAAGTACATATAGCAAAGTCTACAGGAATTTTCATAGAATCAGAGAAAGTACATTCAAGCATCGATCATGGAGACCACATTATGGCACTTCAAAAATAGTCTACTAACAAAAGTTCATCTCCATATCATAGCAATTTGCAATTAAGCTCAGCTCTGTGAAGAGTTTTCCTCGTCTCCAATCATCTTCTCGACCTTGGCTAGGGCGGACTTGGCAGCTTCAGAAACTCTCTCCGTAGCCACAACGGCTCCTCGCGCACTCTCTACAGCGGCTTTGCGGCTTCTAGTGGATGCCCTTGCAAGATCGGGAGATCCTTCAGCACTCTTGGTATATTGTAGAGCCTTCTAGGTGTCTACTAGGGTCTGATAACCCACAAGTATAGGGGATTGCAATAGTTTTCGAGAGTAGAGTATTCAACCCAAATTTATTGATCCGACACAAGGGGAGCCAAAGAATATTCTCAAGTATTAGCAGTTGAGTTATCAATTCAACCACACCTGGATAACTTAGTATCTGCAGCAAAGTATTTATATTAGTAGCAAAGTAGTATGGAAGTAATGGTAACAGTAGCAAAAGTAACAGTAATAGTTTTATAGTAATTGTAACAGGAGGAACGGTAAAGTAACTAAGCAAAGAACAATATGTGAAAAGCTCGTAGGCATTGGATCAATGATGGATAGTTATGTCAGATGCGATTCCTCATGTAATAGTTATAACATAGGGTGACACAGAACTAGCTCCAGTTCATCAATGTAATGTATGCATGTATTCCGAATATAGTCATACGTGCTTATGGAAAAGAACTTGCATGACATCTTTTGTCCTACCCTCCCGTGGCAGCGGGGTCCTAGTAGAAACTAAGGGATATTAAGGCCTCCTTTTAATAGAGTACCGGACCATGCTGTGACACTCCAAAAATTTTGTGGTTTTTGTTTTCAAAAGAGAAAACCTTTTTGGTTTTGAGTTTTTCTTTGGTTTTGATCCCTAACTGTTTTTACCATGCCTCTTATAGTAAAACTCCCCCAAAACCCCTCCTTCCACTTTGGAACAACCCAAACATTCTGTCCCAACTAGTAAAATCCATTTTTGGATTTTATCTCATTTATTTCCTTTCCCAAAATAATTATGTCCTTTATTTTGAGCCTTGGTAATTTGCAAAGCAAGTACCTTAATGCCTTTGAGTTTTTATCTCCAATCAACTCCTCTGGATAGTCCTTAGCACCCACAACCTAGAACCATCAAGATCCACTCTTCTCCTTTTCAAAATTTTCAAAATTCACCCTCTACAAGTTTGGACCAGATTTGTCAAATTTGGTGAAATTCACATCTCCACTCCTCCAAAAATTCCACCAAAATTCAGGCAACCTCTAGTTGCAATGAGAGACCACTCCACCAAAAACCAGCTCAAGGAAAAATCCCCACATGCCAAAATCATTCTGTCGAACACCTGGCATACACTGTTACTATTCATCTTCAGTAAAATTCAGTGTTCTGTGTCGTTTCTTCGACAGGGATTCAGTCACATGTCGACTGTGTATTTGGCGCGTTGCTCACAGCTCCTCCTCCCTGTCCGGAGCACCACACGCGCGCTTGGCTCGTTCCTGGCGTCGGTGGCGGTCTGGCCCGCCTGCGCCAGCGTCTTCCACGACGGCACAAACCCCGTGGCGGCCGACAGGGGGACACCATGCGGCATAACGCCGTTCGGCACCGCCCAAACCTCCTGAGAACTCCGCGTAGCCATCTCCTTGCCAGCACACGCATGCAACACCGTCGCCGTGGCCTGGCATGTTCTGGGCGCGCTCTCTGCCGCCGACGTGCCGTGCAGCCGTTCCGTCGAGGACAGGCCGTAACCACCCCTTCCTTGCTAAGTTAGACACTGGAATGGCACCAGTGCTCCGTCGAGTCGATACTCAAGCCTCTAATCCAACCGTCCAGCCACAACGCCATCGTAATCGCTCGCCGGACTTATCCGTTCACGGCAACCGCCTCGGGCCGGCTATAAATAGCGCCTCCGAGCTCGCTCTCGCCCCCACACACCTCCACCACCTCACCAGACCCCGCCTAGCCACAGGAAGAGCCTCGAGGGGCCCTTCTTCCTCCACTCCGGCCACCTCCGTCCGCCTCGGGCTCCGGCAACGTTCTCTTGGGTGAGAACTCCTCCACCGCCCTGCACTTGCCCGTAGTTTCATGACACCACTAGGAGACTAACCCCCACTCCAATTTGACCCCAGCAGCTCTCTCCGACGAGGCCCACAACCACCCGAACCGCCGTCCCCCGGAGCAAGGGCCGCCGTCGACACAGTGCTCGCCGGCGACCACCACCACCACCCACAGACGCGGAAGGACGTACTGAACACGGAGGTACCACTCGATCCCCTTGCCTCGCCGTGGATTGCCGTCGTCGACCACCGCAGCTCTTCGGCGCCGACGAGCCCTATTTCCCTCGTTTGAATATTCAAACCTGACAGGTGGAGCCCGCCTGTCAGTCTCTCATTTCTTTTCTTTTAAACGAACCGTTTTCTGGACTTTTCTGCAGAACCCCCTGGGAGTTTTCTGTTTCATTACAGAAAGGTCCCTGAATCAAAACTCTTATAACTTTTAATCAGTAAAGGATTTTTGTTTGATTCTTTTTCTGTTCTCTTTAAAATTTTGTCTAGTTTTTTATCAGATTTATTTGAAAAGTATTTGGATTAATTTTTGTGCACCTCGCGGTGTTTACATTACGTGCGTATTTTCTTATACCGTAGATACCGGAGGAGGTGACGGAGCCGCGAACTACACCCAGTTAGACTCCGACTACTCCAAACCAGGAAAGCATGTTTGAACTCTTGATATGATGAGTGTTTGTTGCATGTTTGCATTTAGGAGTTTCATGGGATGTTTATGAACATTTCTTTGAATGTTATATTTCATTCACAAGAGTGGAAAGTAAGTTTCGGAAAGCCATATGTTGTTGGATACATATTGGCATGGCCATTTGATGGCATGAGGATGGGTAAGATGGCAGTGTTGTGGCATGCCAGTTTTACATCAGTCTATTTTGACTTCAGTGTCATCGTGATTCAAATCACATTCCCATTCATTTCCATTCTTGTACTGCCACATCTTTTCCGCAAGGAATATGGCTTAGTAAGTTGCAAACTATTTTCCTGGTACACACCAAATAGAGAGGCCGGGATGAGGGTTCCATGCCCCTGGATTAAAGCCCATCATCCGGTCAGGGGGCATGGGTGTTTCCGGTTGGGACCGAGAGGGGGGCACCCCTTAGAGCGCACGTATAGAAATTTGATCCCATGCTATTCGAGGTTGTGACCTCCCTGTCTCAAGGTTTTTCTTAGACGTTGTCTAGGGTGATTACTGGCATCATGAGGTGGAATGGGTGTGTACTAGTTAAATGTGTTTCTACCGAAATACCATAAACGGAACTAGTCCTTCGCGACTACGGAAATCCGTTGGATGTGGTCAGTTAGTACAAACTCTGCAGAGTCGCAATTCCTTTAAATCATCTTGTACATGTCCAAGTACTGTGTTCATCTTATCTTGTCAGATATCAGCCTCAGTGACAAACTCGGTGGACTACATGAGTTTAAATCCAGTTAAATGTTTATTCCTGTGGATGGACTAACCGGTTATTTACTTTGGTTATAAGCCCTTCCTGTGATGGCGCTTAGACGTCCGACTGTGGCATACTTGTTATTTACATTTGTTATAAGCCCTTTCTGTGATGTCGCTTAGACGTCCGACTGTGGCATTTCTTTTATAAGCCCTTTTTGTGATGTCGCTCAGACGTCCGACTGTGGCATTTCTTTTATAAGACTTTTCTGTGATGTCGCTCAGACGTCCGACTGTGGCATTTCTTTTATAAGCCCTTTCTGTGATGTCGCTCAGACGTCCGACTGTGGCCTTTCTTTTATAAGCCCTTTATGTGGTGTCGCTTAGACGCCCAACTGCGGCATGAGTTTTAATTGTCTACCTTTCGAGGCGTCGCTCCAGACACCCGATCGGTTTTCAGTTATTTGTTTTACTTTTCAAGTCGTGCAAAAAGATTATTATTGGATCGAGCATCATTAATTTTTACTCATGACGCATTCATGCATGCATTTGTTATATCTTTTGTCCGAAATGTCTTGTGAGTACTTTCAAAGTACTCACCTGGCTTGTTGATTTGGCCAGATGTTGATGAAGGCGATCTCATGGATGAAGAGTTCGATAGCGAGTTCGACGCCTAGAGGAGTCCCAGTCAGTCCCGTGCGATCCTGTGTTTGGTCACTGTATTATATCCGCTTCCGCCACCCCAGAAAGAAATTCATCGAGTCTCACCCCGACGCTCGATGAGCTGCCAGTGAGGAGTCAAGTTATCCACCACCACTTGTTATCTCGAGCTAGTAGCATGTCACCATACCCCTGTGTCATAACCGCCCTTATGTAAGATATTGGCGAGTTTGTAATAATTTGTTGAGCAGCCGCAGCTCAATCCTGTAATATATTTAATGCTACTGGTCTTCTTTTTATCAAGTTTTTGTCTACCAGCGAGGATAACTTTTCCTATACTGGGATCTAAAGATCGATTTTTCTCAATAATTATTTTATTGAAAAACCGGTCGTGACAGACTTGGTACCAGAGCTAGGCTGACTGTAGGAAGCCACTAGGTGCGATCGCTAATTGGTTATTAGCATGATAGAGGTTATTCATGTTTTTACAATTGTAGTCATTTTTCTAACAGTCAGCATAAAATTTATGATCTGATCGCTCAGAATTTTTTTGCCTATTTTTGTAGATGGCTGGCAACGACTGTGAGTCACAGATGTTCGCCAACGTGCCTGAGGGGTTCGTCAAGCTCCTCTCTTTCATCGTTCAGGTCGTGATGGGGCCATCCATGCGCCCAATCTTCACGCTTTATCCACAAAAGATCAACGATAGTCTAACCATGCACCAGGCCGCGGTGCAATTCAGGGGAGGGTATGCTGAGATATGCCGCTTCCGATTCTTGGGGAGAGCCATGCCTACTGAAAGGCATGCTATGCAGATGGCTGCCCGCGAGGCGATAGCTCATCTTCGGGATGTCCTTCCTGCTATCAAGACCCGTCGCTACCGCTACCTTCCATGCCACGTGCCATACACCTGTCACTACTCATTCTCTTGCCCCAGAGGAGAGCGAGACGAGGCCTTTGAGATGCTTGTCGAGTACCTCCGAGCCCTGGAGGCAGCCTTCGACAGCATGGTGGACGACCTAGTAGCTGCCCGCATGGACTCAGTCCATGGCTGTGCCGCCAACAGGAGGGAACTCCTGCACACCGCTCCACCACTGACTTTTATCTCGTCCTCAACATATCATTCACCTACCATTCTTGCCACTGCTCGTCGTCTGCCTACCACTGAGGAATTTGACCAGGCTATTGCACCCACTCCCGTTCGCGCTGCACCACTCATTTCACCCACTCCCATACGTGCTACTCCACCTATTTCGCCCACGCATATTCGTGTTACTCTGCCTATGGCACCTGCTCCATCAGCTCAGTGCAGCGTTCCTCGTCTGGAACCTATTAGCGAGGAGGAGGTTGATTCCCCAGCATCACTGCGTCTCACCCTCGGCAGGCCAAGGGAGATCCTCACCATCTCCGACTGAGTGCGATTAGACGCCATGGGATATACCGACTTGTGTAATATGTTTATATGTACATAGGTTGTGAGAAGTAGCCTGTTTGCGCATCATGTAGGATCTGGAGAAGTGCACTAGTCTCAATAACATGTCAGGATTATGTACGCATATCCTGAGTGATGTAATGTATAATTATGCTTGCGTGTAAGATATGTAACAGTCCTTCTCCGTGCGCAATCGTGTATTTCAAAAAAAAATCCTGGAGTTCTATGTGTGTTTCTATTGACTTTTGCGACTCCTTTTCTTGTCTTACGAGTTTCACAAATATATCCCCAGAGTGAAAGATGTCTCGTTCGTGGACCCGCTCTATGCCAAATCAGCCCGAAGAAAATTATGGCACACCACCAAACCACAATTTCACTCAGGGACAGACAAGTCAACAGGACAGTGAAACACCATTTACCCAAGTGTGTCGTCTGTATGAACAGAGTCAGCAACAACACCAGGAAATGATGAACCAATTCATCAATATGGGAAATAACCGTGGTCAGTATCAGCAGCAATCCAAGTTATCTGAGTTACAGAAAACGCGTCCCCAAACATTTTCTCATACTGACAAGCCTCTTGAGGCCGAAGACTGGCTTCGAGACATGGAGAGAAAATTAATTATTGCATAGTGTTCATACCGTGAAAAAGTATTGTATGCACCACATTATCTCACCGGAGCAGCTGCATCGTGGTGGGAAAACTTCCTGCACATGCACCCCAACGAAAATGAAATAACCTGGGAGGATTTCAAAGAAGGTTTTCGTGGGGCACACATTCCTAAGAGTCTTATGAAAATCAAGAAGAGAGAATTTGATGACCTCAAGCAAAGGACCATGACAGTGTCAGAATACAACAGCCAATTCACTCTGCTGTCTCGCTAGCCAATGAAGAGCGCATGACCGAGAGCAAGAAGATGGAAAAATTCTTGGAAGGCTTGGCACTCGCACTTAAATGCCAGCTGGTTGTGCATACCTTCCCAGATTTTAAAACACTGGTGGATAAGGCCATTACTCTGGAAAATGAGCGACGCAGCTTAGAAGATTTCCGCAAATGCAAAAGGGACCAGTCTACTTTTGCTCCCAACCCCAGAAGAAAGACGGAAATTCAGAAGGGTGGTACACACAAAACCCCGACGAATAATTCATGCCCAATCAAGAATTTCCATGCAAGAGACAAGGAGTTCACATATCGCCCAGGCGTTACTTGTTACACTTGTGGAGAAGAAGGGCACTATGCCAAGAAGTGCCCCAAGCCAAGGAACTCAACCCCGAAGCCTAACGATGGTGGTAGTAATTCAGCGCCAAAGCGAAACAATTTCAACCCCAATAACAACCACCGGAAGGGTCACCTGAACCACGTGACCAAAGAGGAAGCACAGAACGCCCCAGATATCGTTCTCAGTACGTACCCTGTCAACACAATACCTGCCATGGTTTTGTTTGATTCTGGAGCTTCTCACTCACTCATTTCGAAAAGTTTTGCTTTGCAAAATAATTTTTCGATGCTTCCCTTGGAAAAATCAATGATCATCAAGTCCCCTGGGATTAAACAAGTGACCCAGAGTTACTATCAATGTGTGGTTATTGAATTTGAAGGATTGAAGTTTTACGCCAACCTGATTGTATTGGAAAGCAAAGGATTGGATGTCATCCTAGGGATGGATTGGTTAACCACCAACAATGGTTTTATTGACTGCTTCAACCGGACCATGATTCTCACACACCATCACGGGAAGACAATAAAAGTTTCAGCCAAAGAGAGACAAATACCTCGGCAACCAAGATTAAACAAGGTGGACGTTTCTGAGCTGAACACGGTTCCAGTAGTGTGTGAATTTCCAAACGTATTTCCAGAAGAACTACCAGGCATGCCACCGGACCGAGAAATAGAATTCAGCATTGAGCTAGCACCCGGAACCGCTCCTATTTACAAGAAACCATACAGAATGGCACCATCCGAATTGGTAGAATTGAAGAAGCAAATAAAAGAATTATTGGAGAAAGGATACATACGAGCCAGTTCCTCACCTTGGGGTTCTCCAATTTTATTTGCCAAGAAAAAGGATGGAACACTGAGATTGTGTATTGACTATCGAGCTCTTAACATGGTCACAATCAAGAACAAATACCCAATGCCCCAAATAAATGATTTATTTGATCAGCTCGCACAGGCCAAAGTCTTCACAAAAAATGACTTGAGATCAGGATACCACCAATTAAAAGTGCGAAGAGAAGATATTCCCAAGACAGCCTTCACTTCCAGATATGGACTGTATGAGTTCACAGTAATGCCATTTGGGCTAACCAACGCCCCCGCATATTTTGTTCACCTCATGAACAAAGTATTTATGAAGTATATGGACAAGTTTGTTGTGGTATTCATCGATGATATTCTGATATACTCCAAAACACCAGAAGAGCAGCCGAGCACCTCAGGATTGTACTAGGAGAACTCGGGAAACATCAACTGTACGCCAAATTCAGCAAATGTGAATTTTGGCTAAGACAGGTGGGTTTTCTGGGCCACGTACTCACCCAAGAAGGTATTGCAGTAGACCCGGAAAAGGTCAAGGCCATACTTGGCTCGAAACCACCAGCTAACGTAACGGACGTACGAAGTTTCTTGGGAATGGTAGGCTATTATCGGAGATTTATTGAAGGATTCTCCACCATAGCAAAGCCCATGACGCAGTTGCTCAAGAAAGGCAAGAAGTTTGAATGGACGTAAGCATGTGAGAAAAGCTTCCAAGAGCTAAAGAGGAAATTAACAACGGCACTAGTATTAATTGTGCCAGACATACACAAGAATTTTGAGGTATATTGTGACATATCCCGGAAAGGCCTAGGATGCGTATTGATGCAAGAAGGCAAGGTAGTTGCTTATGTCTCCAGGCAACTTCGCAAGCACGAGGAGAATTATCCCACTCATGACTTAGAATTGGCAGCGGTCATCCATGCACTCAAGGAATGGAGACACTTCCTACTTGGAAATCGTTCTGAAATATACACAGACCATACGAGTCTTAAGTCTATTTTCACATAGCCGGAACTTAATTTACGGCAACGACGCTGGTTGGAGTTGGTGAAGGATTATGATGTTGGAATCCACTATCATCCCGGAAAAGCAAATGTTGTGGCAGATGCCCTTAGTCGGAATCCCAACACAGACAACTACAGTATGCCAAATTTGAGGCCAGAATTTCAACAGGAATTTGCCAAACTCAATTTAATAATGGTCACCGAAGGGAGTGTGTCAAACTTGGAAATACAGCCTACCCTGATGGAAAAGATTAAGGAGGCTCAGCATGGACACCCCAGCATTGATGGCATAAAAAGGAAAGTGCGTTTGGGCAAGGCCTCAGAATTCAACGTAGATGAGCAAGGAATATTGTGGTACGGAGAGAGACTTTGCGTACCAAATATCAAGGACGTCAAACAGCAGATTCTGGCTGAAAGCCACACCGCTCCGTATTCAATCCATCCTGGAGGAACAAAAATGACAAAGACCTTCAGGAATTTTTTTAGTGGCACGGTATGAAGAGAGACATAGCCACTTTCATTGCATGCTGTGACTCTTGTCAACACATCAAGGCCGAGCACCAGAAACCAGCTGGGCTGTTACAGCCAAACAAGATACCCGCGTGTAAGTGGGACGAGATTGGAATGGATTTCATTGTTGGGCTACCACGGCCACAACACGTAAATAATGCCATATGGGTCATCACCGACAGATTAACTAAGGTAGCACATTTCATCCCGGTGAAGACAACTCACACCACTCAGAGATTGGCCAGACTTTATCTTGCCCGTATCGTCTTCCTGCATGGACTCCCAAAGACTATCATATCCGACAGAGGCACACAGTTCGTCTCTAGATTTTGGGATCACCTACAACAGGCACTGGGAACCCATCTAGCATGCAGTACCGCATACCACTCCCAGACTGATGGGAAAACTGAACGCGTAAACCAAATTCTAGAAGACATGCTGAGAGCCTGTGTCCTCACATACGGAACCAGTTGGGAAGAAAGCTTGCCATATGCAGAGTTTGCATACAACAACAGTTATCAAGCCAGTTTGCAAATGGCACCCTTTGAAGCTCTATATGGGAGAAGATGTCGTACCCCGCTAAATTGGTCAGAGACCGGAGACAGCCATATCTTCGGCCCAGATATGCTCAAGGAGGCTGAGGAGAAAGTTAAGACAATAAGAGATCGACTCAAGGCAGCTCAAAGTCGGCAAAAGAGTTATTACGGTCGAAAGCATCGGGAAATCAGTTTTGAACCCGGAGAGTTTGTATACCAAAGAGTTTCTCCTATGAGGGGTCTGCAGCGATTCAGGGTTAAGGGAAAGCTAGCACCAAGATTCATCGGACCATTCCGTATAGTGGCCCGAAGAGGCACGGTAGCCTACCGGCTAGACCTACCCGGGAATTTATCCGATATCCACAACGTTTCCACATCTCGCAGTTGAGAAAGTACGTAAGCAACCCAGAGAAGCAAGTATCACATGAAAATATTGACGTGCAACCAGACCTCACCTACCGAGAACACCCAATAAAAATATTAGGAGAGTCTGAGAGAAGGACCCGACAGAAAACCATAAAATTTTTCAGAGTTCAGTGGAGCAACCACACCGAGAATGAAGCAACTTGGGAGAGAGAGGATTTTCTTCGGACAAAGCACCCACACCTATTTAAGGATCTGCTGAAATCTCGGGGACGAGATTTTTCCTAAGGGGGTAGGTGCTGTGACACTCCAAAAATTTTGTGGTTTTTGTTTTCAAAAAAGAAAACCTTTTTGGTTTTGGGTTTTTCTTTGGTTTTGATCCCTTCCTGTTTTTACCATGCCTCTTATGGTAAAACTCCCCCAAAACCCCTCCTTCCACTTTGGAACAACCCAAACATTCTGTCCCAACTAGTAAAATCCATTTTTGGATTTTGTCTCATTTATTTCCTTTCCCAAAACAATTCTGTCCTTTTATTTTGAGCCTTGGTAATTTGCAAAGCAAGTACCTTAATGCCTTTGAGTTTTGATCTCCAATCAACTCCTCTGGATAGTCCTTAGCACCCACAACCTAGAACCATCAAGATCCACTCTTCTCCTTTTCAAAATTTTCAAAATTCACCCTCTGCAAGTTTGGACCAGATTTGTCAAATTTGGTGAAATTCACATCTCCACTCCTCCAAAAATTCCACCAAAATTCAGGCAACCTCTAGTTGCAATGAGAGACCACTCCACCAAAAACCAGCTCAAGGAAAAATCCCCACATGCCAAAATCATTCTGTCGAACACCTGGCATACACTGTTACTATTCATCTTCAGTAAAATTCAGTGTTCAGTGTCGTTTCTTCGACAGGGATTCAGTCACATGTCGACTGTGCACTTGGCGCGTTGCTCACAGCTCCTCCTCCCTGTCCGGAGCACCACACGCGGGCTTGGCTCGTTCCTGGCGTCGGTGGCGCCCTGGCCCGCCTGCGCCAGCGTCTTCCACGACGGCACAAACCCCGTGGCGGCCGACAGGGGGACACCATGCGGCATAACACCGTTCGGCACCGCCCAAACCTCCTGAGAACTCCGCGTAGCCATCTCCTTGCCAGCACACGCATGCAGCACCGTCGCCATGGCCTGGCACGTTCTGGGCACACTCTCTGCCGCCGACGTGCCGTGCAGCCGTTCCGTCGAGGACAGGCCGCAACCACCCCTTCCTTGCTAAGTTAGACACTGGAATGGCACCAGTGCTCCGTCGAGTCGATACTCAAGCCTCTAATCCAACCGTCCAGCCATAGCGCCATTGCAATCGCTCGCCGGACTTATCCGTTCACGGCAACCGCCTCGGGCCGGCTATAAATAGCGCCTCCAAGCTCGCTCTCGCCCCCGCACACCTCCACCACCTCACCAGACCCCGCCTAGCCACAGGAAGAGCCTCGAGGGGCCCTTCTTCCTCCACTCCGGCCACCTCCATCCGCCTCGGGCTCCGGCAACGTTCTCTTGGGTGAGAACTCCTCCACTGCCCTGCACTTGCCCGTAGTTTCATGACACCACTAGGAGACTAACCCCCACTCCAATTTGACCCCAGCAGCTCTCTCCGACGAGGCCCACAACCACCCGAACCGCCGTCCGCCGAAGCAAGGGCCGCCGTCGACACAGTGCTCGCTGGCGACCACCACCACCACCCACAGACGCGGAAGGACGTACTGAACACGGAGGTACCACTCGATCCCCTTGCCTCGCCGTGGATCGCCGTCGTCGACCACCGCAGCTCTCGGGCGCCGACGAGCCCTATTTCCCTCGTTTGAATATTCAAACCTGATGGGTGGAGCCCGCCTGTCAGTCTCGCATTTCTTTTCTTTTAAACGAACCGTTTTCTGGACTTTTCTATAGAACCCCGTGGGAGTTTTCTGTTTCATTACAGAAAGGTCCCTTAATCAAAACTCTTATAACTTTTAATCAGTAAAGGATTTTTGTTTGATTCTTTTTCTGTTCTCTTTAAAATTTTGTCTAGTTTTTTATCAGATTTATTTGAAAATTATTTGGATTACTTTTTGTGCACCTCGCGGTGTTTACATTACGTGCGTATTTTCTTATACCGTAGATACCGGAGGAGGTGATGGAGCCGCGAACTACACCCAGTTAGACTCCGACTACTCCAAACCAGGCAAGCATGTTTGAACTCTTGATATGATGAGTGTTTGTTGCATGTTTGCATTTAGGAGTTTCATGGCATGTTTATGAACATTTCTTTGAATGTTATATTTCATGCACAAGAGTGGAAAGTAAGTTTCGGAAAGCCATATGTTGTTGGATACATATTGGCATGGCCATTTGATGGCATGAGGATGGGTAAGATGGCAGTGTTGTGGCATGCCAGTTTTACATCAGTCTATTTTGACTTCAGTGTCATTGTGATTCAAATCACATTCCCATTCATTTCCATTCTTGTACTGCCACATCTTTTCCGCAAGGAATATGGCTTAGTAAGTTGCAAACTATTTTCCTGGTACACACCAAATAGAGAGGCCGTGATGAGGGTTCCATGGCCCTGGATTAAAGCCCATCATCCGGTCAGGGGGCATGGGTGTTTCCGGTTGGGACCGAGAGGGGGGCACCCCTTAGAGCGCGCGTATAGAAATTTGATCCCATGCTATTCGAGGTTGTGACCTCCCTGTCTCAAGGTTTTTCTTAGACGTTGTCTAGGGTGATTATTGGCATCATGAGGTGGAATGGGTGTGTACTACCGAAATACCATAAACGGAACTAGTCCATCGTGACTACGGAAATCCGTTGGATGTGGTCAGTTAGTACAAACTCTGCAGAGTCGTAATTCCTTTAAATCATCTTGTACATGTCCAAGTACTGTGTTCATCTTATCTTGTCAGATATCAGCCTCAGTGACAAACTCGGTGGACTACATGAGTTTAAATCCAGTTAAATGTTTATTCCTGTGGATGGACTAACCGGTTATTTACTTTGGTTATAAGCCCTTTCTGTGATGGCGCTCAGACGTCCGACTGTGGCATACTTGTTATTTACATTTGTTATAAGCCCTTTCTGTGATGTCGCTTAGACGTCCGACTGTGGCATTTCTTTTATAAGCCCTTTCTGTGATGTCGCTCAGACGTCCGGCTGTGGCATTTCTTTTATAACCCCTTTCTGTGATGTCGCTTAGACGTCCGACTGTGGCATTTCTTTTATAAGCCCTTTCTATGATGTCGCTTGGACGTCCGACTGTGGCCTTTCTTTTATAAGCCCTTTATGAGGTGTCGCTTAGACGCCCGACTGCGGCATGAGTTTTAATTGTTTACCTTTCGAGGCGTCTCTCTAAACACCCGATCGGTTTTCAGTTATTTATTTTACTTTCCAAGTCGTGCAAAAAGATTATTATTGGATCGAGCATCATTAATTTTTACTCATGACACATTCATGCATGCATTTGTTATATCTTTTGTCCGAACTGTCTTGCGAGTACTTTCAAAGTACTCACCTGGCTTGTTGATTTGGCCAGATGTTGATGAAGGCGATCTCATGGATGAAGAGTTCGATAGCGAGTTCGACGCCTAGAGGAGTCCCAGTCAGTCCCGTGCGATCCTGCATTTGGTCACTGTATTATATCCGCTTCCGCCACCCCAGAAATAAATTCATCGAGCCTCACCCCGACGCTCGATGAGCTGCCAGTTAGGAGTCAAGTTATCCACCACCACTTGTTATCTTGAGCTAGTAGCATGTCACCATACCCCTGTGTCATAACCGCCCTTATGTAAGTTATTGGCGAGTTTGTAATAATTTGTTGAGTAGCCGCAGCTCAACCCTGTAATATATTTAATGCTACTGGTCCTCTATTTATCAAGTTTTTGTCTACCAGTGAGGATAACTTTTCCTATACTGGGATCTAAAGATCGATTTTTCTCAATATTATTTTATTGAAAAACCGGTCGTGACACAAAGCATTAATGTTTAGTGAATAGATGAACTCCTGAAACTATGGTCATCACCGAGAGTGGTCCCGATTATTGTCACTTCGGGGTTGTCGGATCATAACACATAATAGGTGACTATAGACTTGCAAGATAGGATCAAGAACTCACATCTATTCATGAAAACATAATAGGTTCAGATCTGAAATCATGGCACTCGGGCCCTAGTGACAAGCATTAAGCATAGAAAAGTCATAGCAGCATCAATCTCAGAACATAGTGGATACTAGGGATCAAACCCTAACAAAACTAACTTGATTACATGGTAAATCTCATCCAACCCATCACCGTCCAGCAAGCCTATGATGGAATTACTCACACACGGCGGTGAGCATCATGAAATTAGTGATGGAGGATGGTTGACGATGACGACGGCGACGAATCCCCCTCTCCAGAGCCCCGAACGAACTCCAGATCAGCCCTCCCGAGAGAGATTAGGGCTTGGCGGTGGTTCCGTATCATAAAACACGTTGAAACTTTCTCTTTGATTTTTTTCTCCGCGAACGTGAATATATGGAGTTGGAGTTGAGGTCGGTGGAGGTCCAGGGGGCCCACGAGGCAGGGGGCGCCCCCCACCCTCGTGGATAGGGTGTGGCCCCCCTGGTGCTGATTCTTCCGCCAGTATTTTTTATTAATTCCAAAAAGTTGCTCCGTGGATTTTCAGGTCATTTTGAGAACTTCTATTTCTGCACAGAAATAACACCATGGCAGTTCTGCTGAAAACAGCGTTAGTCTGGGTTAGTTCCATTCAAATCATGCAAGTTAGAGTCCAAAACAAGGGCAAAAGTGTTTGGCAAAGTAGATACAACGGAGACGTATCAACTCCCCCGAGCTTAAACCTTTGCTTGTCCTCAAGCAATTCAATTGACAACTGAAAGTGATAAAGAAAAACTTTTACAAACTCTGTTTGCTCTTGTTGTTCAAATATGTAAACCCAGCATTCAAGTTTTCAGCAAAGATTATGAACTAACCATATTCACAATAACACTTAGGTCTCATGTTAGCTCATATCAATGGCATAATCAACTAGCGAGCAATAATAATAAATCTCGGATGATAACACTTCCTCAAAACAATCATTATATGATATAACAAGATGGTATCTCGCTAGCCCTTTCTGAGACCGCAAAACATAAATGCAGAGCACCTTTAAAATCAAGGACAGACTAAACATTTTAATTCATAGTAAAAAAGATCCATTCATAGTCATACGCAATATAAACTAATAGTAATGCATGCAAATAACATCGGTGCTCTCCAGCAGGTGCTTTTTAATAAGAGGGTGATGACTCAACATAAAAGTAAATAGATAGCCCCTTCGCAGAGGGAAGCAGGGATTTGTAGAGGTGCCAGAGCTCGATTTTGAAATAGAGATAAATAATATTTTGAGCGTTATACTTTCACTGTCAACATAACAACTAAGAGATCTCGATATCTTCCATGCTACACACATTATAGGCGGTTCCCAAACAGAATGGTAAAGTTTATACTCCCCCACCACTAACAAGCATCAATCCATGGCTTGCCCGAAACAACGGGTGCCTCCAACTAACAATAATCATGGGGGAGTTTTGTTTGCAATTATTTTGATTTAATTTAAGCATGGGACTGGGCATCCCGGTGACCAGCTATTTTCTCATGAGTGAGGAGCGGAGTCCACTCCTCTTGAGAATAACCCACCTAACATGGAAGATACAGACATCCCTAGTTGATACATGAGCTATTCGAGCATGCAAAACAGAATTTCATTTGAAGGTTTGGAGTTTGGCACATAAAAAATTACTTGGAACGGCAGGTAGATACCACATATAGGAATGTATAATGGACTCATATGGAATAACTTTGGGGTTTATGGAGTTTGGATGCACAACCGGTATTCCCGCTTAGTACAAGTGAAGGTTAGACAGAGACTGGGAAGCGACCAACTGGCACTACTAGGAAAAGGGCTATAGATAATATGAACACTAATGGCGCACCATGTATGTGGTGCGCCATTGCTTTATAGCAATGGCGCACCACATACAGGTGCGCAATTAGTAATATATTACTAATGGCGCACCTGGTGTGTGGTGCGCCATTAGTAGTTTTCAAAAAAAGTTGTTACTAATGGCGCACCGTGGGATAGTGCCCCATTATTAGTTGACATAGTAATGGCGCACCACACCCACCATGCGCCATTAGTAGTTTTGAAAATAAAATAAAAAACAATTTGTTAGTAATGGAGCACCGGTGGACAGTGCGTCATTACTAGTTTTAACTAGTAATGGCGCACTGTCCACTCGTGCGCCATTACTAAGTTTCTTTCAAAAAAAAAATTCAATTTTTTTT
>NC_041383.1:49769970-49822769 GCF_002162155.2 Triticum dicoccoides
GGGGCACGCCTAGGGGGGTAGGGCGCGCCCCTGACCCTCGTGGCCAAGTGCCAGCTCCCCCTGCTGTGTTCTCAGTGCCAAATATTCTCAAATATTCCAGAAAAAAATCATATTAAATTTGCAGGGCATTTGGAGAACTTTTATTTTTGGGGTATTTTTTATTGCATGGATAATTTAGAAAATAGACAAAAAAAATTCTATTTTTACTTTATTTAATCTACATAACAGAAAGTAAAAAGAGGGTATAGATGGTTGTGCCTTCTAACTTCATCCATCTCATGATCATCAAAAGGAATCCACTAACAAGGTTGATCAAGTCTTGTTAACAAACTCATTCTGAATAACATGGAACCGGAGAAATTTCAAATAACACTAGGTTACCTCAACGGGGATATGTACATCCCCAATAATAAGAAGATCGTATTTCTTCTGACCATAGGAAGAGGAAATTCAAAACCTCCAATAATAATAGTTGGAATTTTTCCAATAGAATTGATGCTACGAACTAGAGGTTGTTTCCTCGGAAAGTGTACCATATGATCATTACCATTAACATGAAAAGCGACATTGCCTTTGTTGCAATCAATAACAGCCCCTACAGTATTCAAAAACGGTCTACCAAGGATAATCGACATACTATCGTCCTCGGGAATATCAAGAATAACAAAGTTCGTTAAGTTAGTAACGTTTGCAACCACAACAGGCACATCCTCACAAATACCGACAAGTATAGCAGTTGATTTATCGGCCATTTGCAAAGATATTTCAGTAGTTGTCAACTTATTCAATTCAAGTCTATGATATAAAGAGAGGCATAACACTAACACCGGCTCCAAGATCACATAAAGCAGTTTTAACATAGTTTCTTTTAATGGAGCATGGTATAGTTGGTACTCCAGGGTCTCCAAGTTTCTTAAGTACTCCACCCTTAAAAGTATAATTAGCAAGCATGGTGGAAATTTCAGCTTCCGGTATCTTTGTTTTATTTGTAATAATATCCTTCATGTACTTAGCATAAGGATTTACTTTAAGCATATCAGTCAAACGCATACGCAAAAAGATAGGTCAAATCATTTTAGCAAAGCGTTCAAAATCCTCGTCACCCTTTTTCTTGGATGGCTTAGGAGGAAAAGGCATGGGTTTCTGAACCCATGGTTCTCTTTCTTTACCGTGCTTCCTAGCAACAAAGTCTCTCTTATCATAACATTGATTCTTTGATTGTGGGTTATCAAGATCAACAGTAGGTTCAATCTCTACGTCATTGTTATTGCTAGATTGAGCATCGACATGAACATTATCATTAACATTATCACTAGGTTCATGTTCATCACCAGATTGTGTCTCAGCATCAGAAATAGAAATATCATTGGGATTCTCAGGTGTGTCTACAACAGGTTCACTAGAAGCATGCAAAGTCTTATCATTTTTCTTCTTCTTTTTAGAAGTACTAGGTGCATCAACCTTATTTCTCTGAGAATCTTGCTCAATTCTCTTAGGGTGGCCCTCAGGATACAAAGGTTCCTGAGTCATTTTACCCGTTCTAGTTGCTACTCTAACAGCAAAGTCATGTTTATTAGTTAATTCATCGAGCAAATCATTTTGAGCTTTAAGCACTTGTTCTACTTGAGTGGTAACCATAGAAGCATGTTTACTAATGATTTTAAGTTCACCCTTAACTCTAGACATATAATCACTCAAGTGTCCAATCATATAAGCATTACTTTTCAATTGTCTACCAACATAAGCATTGAAGTTTTCTTGTCTAGCCATAAAGTCATCAAATTCATCCAAGCATTGGCTAGCAAACTTAGTAGACGGGATTTCAACTTTATCATATCTATAGAGAGAATTTACCTTTACTACCTGTGACGGGTTATCGAGACCATGTATTTGTTCAATAGGTGATGTCTTAAGGCCTTGTATTTATTCAACGGGAGGTAAATTCTTAACATCTTCGGCTTTTATACCCTTTTCTTTCATAGATTTCTTTGCCTCTTGCATATCTTCAGGACTGAGAAATAGAACACTGCTACGTCTTGAGCTTGCGTTAGTTTTCCTTGAAGAGGAAAGGGTGATGCAACAAAGTAGCATAAGTATTTCCCTTAGTTTTTGAGAACCAATGTATCAATCCAGTAGGAGGCTCCTCAGAAGTCCCACGCACCTACACAAACAAACAAGAACCTCGCAACCAACGCAATAAAGGGGTTGTCAATCCCTTCATGGCCACTTGCGAAAGTGAGATCTAATAGAGATAATATGATAAGATAAATATTTTTGGTATTTTTGTGATATAGATTGGAAAAGTAAAGATGCAAATAAAAGTAGAGGGAAAGCTTATATGATAAAGGATAGACCCATGGGCCATAGGTTTCACTAGTGGCCTCTCTCAAGATAGCATAAGTATTACGGTGGGTGAACAAATTACTTCGAGCAATTGATAGAAAAGCGAATAATTATGAGATTATCCAGGCATGATCATGTATATAGGCATCACGTCCGTGACAAGTAGATCGACTCCTGCCTCCATCTACTACTATTACTCCACACATCAACCGCTATCCAGCATGCATCTAGAGTATTAAGTTCATAAGAACAGAGTAACGCATTAAGAAAGATGACATGATGTAGAGGGATAAACTCATGCAATATGATATAAACCCCATCTTTTTATCCTTGATGGCAACAATACAATATGTGCCTTGCTGCCCCTGCTATCACTTGGGAAAGGACACCGCAAGATTGAACCCAAAGCTAAGCACTTCTCCCATTGCAAGAAAGATCAATCTAGTGGCCAAACCAAACTGATAATTCGAAGAGACTTGCAAAGATAACTTAATCACACATAAAAGAAATCAGAGGAGATTCAAATATTTCTCATAGATAAGCTTGATCATAAACCCACAATTCATCAGATCTCGACAAACACACCGCAAAAAAAGAGTTACATCGAATAGATCTCCAAGAAGATCGAGGAGAACTTGGTATTGAGATTCAAAGAGAGAGAAGAAGCCATCTAGATAATAACTATGGACCCGAAGGTCTATGGTAAACTACTCACAACTCATAGGAGAGGCCTTGGAGATGATGTAGAGGCCCTCGATGGTCGATTCCCCCGGCGGAGCACCGGCGAAGGCTCCAAGATGGGATCTCGCGGATACAGAAGGTTGCGGCGGTGCAATTAGGTTTTCGTGGTCTATTCTGATGTTCTCGGGGTACGTGGGTATATATAGGAGGAAGAAGTAGGTCGGTGGATGCTCGAGGGGCCCACAAGGGTGGGGGGTGCGCCCACCTGTAGGGGGCGCGCTGGGCACCCTCGTGGCCGCCTCGCTTATTGCTTGACTTCCACTCCAAGTCTCCAGGTTCACGTTTGTTCCAAAAAGATCGCTCGTGAAGGTTTCATTCCGTTTGGACTCCGTTTGATATTCCTTTTCTTCGAAACACTGAAATATGCAAACAAAAACAGCAATTCGGGCTGGGCCTCCGGTTAGTAGGTTAGTCCCAAAAATGATATAAAAGTGTAAAGTAAAGCCCATAAACATCCAAAATGGGTAATATAATTTCATGGAACAATCAAAAATTATAGATACGTTGGAGACGTATCAAGCATCCCCAAGCTTAATTCCTGCTCGTCCTCGAGTAGGTAAATGATAAAAACAAATTTTTTGATTTGGAAAGGTAACTAGCATAATTCTCAATGTAATTTTCTTTATTGTGGCATGAATGTTCAGATCCAAATGATTCAAAATAAAAGTTCATATTGACATAATAAATAGCAATACTTCAAGCATACTAACTAAAGCAATCATGTCTTCTCAAAATAACATGGCTAAAGAAAGTTATCCCTACAAAATCATATAGTTTGGCTGTTGCTCTATCTTCATCACAAAAGTATTTAATCATGCACAACCCCGATGACAAGCCAATCAATTGTTTCATACTTTAGTAATCTCAAACTTTTTCAACTTTCGTGCAATACATGAGCGTGAGCCATGGACATAGCACTATACGTGGAATAGAATGGTGGTTGTGGAGAAGACAAAAGAAGAGAAGATAGTCTCACATCAACTAGGCGTATCAACGGGCTATGGAGATGCCCATTAATAGATATCAATGTGAGTGAGTAGGGATTGCCATGCAACGGATGCAATAGAGCTATAAATGTATGAAAGCTCAAGAAAAGAAACTAAGTGGGTGTGCATCCAACTCGCTTGCTCACGAAGACCTAGTGCATTTTGAGGAAGCCCATCATTGGAATATACAAGCCAAGTTCTATAATGAAAAATTCCCACTAGTATATGAAAGTGTCAACATACGAGACTCTATATCATGAAGATCATGGTGCTACTTTGAAGCACAGGTGTGGTAAAAAGGATAGTAGCATTGTCCCTTCTCTAATTTTCTCTCATTTCTTTATTTGGCCTTTCCTTTTTTTTATTTAGCCTTTCTCTTTTTTTGGTGGGCTCTTTGGCCTCTTTTTTCATAAAGTCCAAAGTTTCATCCCGACTTGTGGGGGAATCATAGTCTCTATCATCCTTTCCTCACGGGGACAATGCTCTAATAATGAAGATCATCACACTTTTATTTACTTACAACTCAAGATTACAACTCAATACTTAGAACAAGATATGACTCTATATGAATTCCTCCGGCGGTGTGCCGGGATATGCAATGTACCAAGAGTGACATGTATGAAAATTATGAAGGTGGCCTTGCCACAAATACGATGTCAATTACATGATCATGCAAAGAGCAATATGACAATGATGATGTGTGTCATATAAACGGAACGGTGGAAAGTTGCATGGCAATATATCTCGGAATGGCTATGGAAATACCATAATAGGTAGGTATGGTGGCTGTTTTAAGGAAGGTATATGGTCACTACTAGGGAAAAGCTTATACACAGACGCTTACTAGTAGCGCGGGTTTATACCCCTCGCTACTGCTACTTACTAGTAGCGCGGGTTTTTACCCCTGGCTACTACTATGTTGATAGTAGTAGCGCGGGTTTTTAACCCTCGCTACTACTAAGTGGTCTCTGTCGTGGCTCCTGGGACATGCCATACTAGTAGCGAGGGTTATAAACCTGCGCTACTACTTTGTGAATAGCTGTAGCGCAGGTCAGCTGCCCACGCTACTAGTATATTCCCACACCACTCACCCCCGATCCACCCCACCAACCGTCCCACTCCACCCACCACTGCTTGTCTAAAAAACACCCAACCCTCGATCCCGATCCCCTCCTCTCTTTCTCCCGATTCACCCCTCGTCTCCCTCCCAACCGCCGCTCACCACCCTGGCGACCTCCCCACCGGCGATCCCCAGCCTCTCCCTGTTCTTCTCCCCTGCATCCGTCGCCCGCACCTTCCCTCCCAGTACCAGGTCAACCCGCGGGTGAGCCGGTGGCCAGGATATAGCAGTAGCGCCGAGAAAACAGAGTCTCCTCTTCTTCTCCTCCCAAATCCTCCCGCTCACCCTGCACATTTCTTCATGTCCCCGCTCCCTCCCTTGCTCCACCACGGCGGCCTCCCTCATCGGCGGATCTGGGACTAGGAGACGCGGCTGCGCTAGCGGCGATCGGTTGGTTGGTGGTGGACCGGCAGAGCCTCAGCGACCGTCGATTGGAGGCGAGGGGATTGGGGGCGGGGAGTCGACGGCGAAAAGAGAGGGCGGAGATCCATTGGTGGCCAGCAGCAGCAACTCAGGTTCGTACTCCCCGCTCGCTCAGGATCTCCCACTATGCTGCTGCTACTTACTAGGTTCCTTCCTTCCTTGTGGCTTCATCGTTGTCTCCGCTGTTGCATAAGCTCCGGCCTCCATTGCTGCTAGTACTAGGAACACTCACGCATCACACAAAAGCGTGACTAATACTCTACCTGCATAGTGATTGCTGTATTATGTTGATATTAATAGCGCCAAAACATATTATTGTTTGCTCCTAGGATCATATATATGTTGGCATTCTGTTTTAAAAAATCTGGAACTTCTTAGAAGAGGTCATGGATGTGATGTGGTATGCTATAAAAGTTTCAGTGTTTTTTTATGTAATAATATGTCAACTTGCAAAATTTGATACAGACATGCTTGATTTGTCTATTGCTGTTGCTGCTGATTAGTAGTTTAGTACTAGAGCAATAATACATCTGCAACCAGGAGCTTCACCTAACAGAACAGACTAAACTAACTGTTGGTAATGGATCAGCAAATTAAGTGGCGGTTACTCCTGTTCTGTGTCTATGTACACATATGCTTGCTTGCTTATATGTGAAGTACTCATGCATGAAGTCTGGTTATTACCTTGGCTGCGTATAGTAGCAGTAAACATTGTTAGCTTAATCCAAACTTATTAGTCTACAAATCTACATCGGTGTAGTAGTCTAGGAAAACAAGCTTGAGTCGATTTGCTTTTCTTGTGTTACTAGTGTCCGGCCAGAATTAGTAAGGTGTGATCAACGTGGACATATAATTAGATTAGGAAAAATACTAACTTGAGTCCGACTAGGACTTGTCCTAGCTATCTAGTTGCGTTGGTAGGAGTATAATACCAGGATTAGGAATTTGTAGTCCAAGTCGGTTAATAGGTGAGTCTGATTTGACTAGAACCTGTATCCACTTGTGATGTCTGCGTCCATATATATACACCAGCTGGGTTCATTCAATGGAGTAACCTATACTAGCTCATTCACTACTAGTTAGAATCCATGCACTTTAGTTTGCCCATTCGTGACATGCCTGCTGTTAAAACATGTGTTCATTTGCAGCTCCTTTCAATTCTTTTGCAGCTCACTGAATATATTTTTGTAGTTCGTTGTCAAAATCCATGGCGCTGGCCGCGCCGCACCTTTTCCTGCTTCTTCTCGTCTGAGGCGAGCACCAGCGGTATGTATCAGCCCTCTTCTCTATGGTGCTGGCTAGGTAAGAACTAGGGATCTGTGGCAGCAGCTCATAGATTAGAATTAGATTTGATAATTGGAGATGGATTCCTGAACCAATTTGCAAATTCGTTGGTGATTTCAGTGCTTATACTTATTTGGTTTTGGTGCCTGGTCGGACCTTCTCTATGTTAGTTCCTTTGCTTAGCCAAATCAGTTAGGGATATAGCCCATCCATGATGTTGCGAGGTGTTGATTGCCTTCTAGCAAAAATCTAGAGCGTTGGCTATCTCTGGCTATAAACTTAATCTGGTTCAGTTAAAAACTGCACTGTCAAATCTGGACAGCCAGCTTCTAGGTGAAAAACGAGTTAGTTATTCTCAGAATTTCGACTTGCCTCTATATGAAATTTGTAAAGCAAGTTCCAAGCTTTCCGTAGACTATTTATTTGCATCGTTTGTTTGTATGGTTTGAGAGCAGCCATCGTTTTAGTTTGCTGTCCCGAAAGTTAGTATCCTGAGCGCATTGTTTTCGTATGCCAGTTTACGGCCTTGTAGAGGTTGTTTAAAAAAAGTTTCAGTACAAATTTTGTAGAGGATTTGTAGTGGATTGCAAGGCCGATTTCAGTTTCAGTTTGCTCCACCGCTGTGAAAGGTGGAGGAGCCTAGATTGCAAGGCTGATTTCAGTTTCAGTTTGCTCCACCGCTGTGAAAGGTGGAGGAGCCTAGATTGCAAGGCTGATTTCAGTTTCAGTTTCGATCGAGCGTAGATTGCAAGCCCGATTTTAATACTAGCACTCTCCATGCAGCTCCTCAATAATTGTAGTCAATTGGTTGGACAGTCTTCTTGTTTTCATCATTTTTTTCTAGTTATATACGTAGTTGGCTGGGATTATAATGCTATCTTTGCTTACTGTTCACTGTCCAAATTGATGTAGGAAGATAAACATTTGTTGATCGCTTCCACGATCAGCACCAACTAAGTTTCCTTAGATGTTTGCACCTTAGAAAGTGCTATCTGCTTAATATGAAGATCATTTGTCAGTTCTGTATATGTAATATTACAAGTAAGAATGGATATTGGCTATCAAGAGTCTGAACTTTTATCTCATTTACTGAATGTAGATGCAACATCTTCACTTCTTTCCTTGCACATTCCTATTAAGGAAGCAAAGGTAACCCTGCTATCCTGGTATATACAGATAGAATAAAAATATAATACAATATTTGACTACCATTGAAACACATAGAATTAGTTGTTGAACATGAACGATATGGGAAGTTCTCCTTAAGGGATCATGATGTTTTCCTACTTATTCTGCTTGAAGGGATGGTGTTGATTGTGTTGCTACTAGTGCTGCCGTTTTATTTTGTTGAGACTACCAATGATGTTGCAGTCAATTAATTACAACTCACACTTGTTGAGGGGGGACTGCAACTTAATTCAGTGTCGATGTTCATTGCGAGTTTAGTAGTACCATATGAGGAGGTGAAATAATGTTCTCATAGTTCACAATAAGTGGTCTGATGGGCCATTGTTTGTCCTTGTTGGTCTGCTTTCGTTTTGGAAAATCATCCTATAAGATTTGTGTTGTCCTATCGAGCAATTGATCTGATGGGTTGTGAGCTTTTTAGCTGTCCAGCATCACCCTATGGCAGATAATCATTTCTATTATGTGTTAATGCTTTCCTTTTAAACTACTTAAAAAAAGAAATTGGATTCTTTTAGTCGTATTATCCTTTGAACATCTATATGAAATGATCTAGGTTTAAGTATATTTAGTTTTGAAGAAAACTAAAGGCAATTAATGTGAAAATTAGATATGTCCTATTACCTAGCAATATATAGTTTTGTAGCTAATACATAGACGATCTCTTGTTAATAGAAATCACTCACTTTTTTGTTTTCGTATATTTATTCCCGTAGCTATTGTACATCACAACATGCAAGGAAATATATGTCTGCTGAAATTTTATTTTATTTGTTCTTTGCTCTTTACAGAAATCTTGGATTCATAAATGGGAGAAGCACATAAGGGAGAAGAAGATGATTGCAAGGATGGAGAGGGAGCAAATCATTTGGAGGGATAGAATGCCACTGTTTGGTGTTTTTATGCATTTTTGTTTGCTTTCAACTGTGTTTGCACTAGCTGGGAATAAGTGACTAGGCAATAAGTGTAGATGTATGGATATGATCTAATGCTCCTGTTTTACTATAAATCTTTGATTTGGAATGATGTGTAATGCTACTGGTTTATTACAAATCTGGGCTTGTTTTAGTTGTTAGAATTGTATGCATAAAATGGAATTGATGAATTTTATTTTTTAATTCCTAATTAGTTAGTAGTAGCGTGGTGGTGAAATGGAGCGCTACTAGTATTCAGGATACTAATAGCATGTGGTACTATAGACGCACTACTACTATTTCGTTAGTAGTAGCGCGGGTGACATCCGTGCTACTACTAACTATTAGCTATAGCGTGATACTAGTAGCGCGGGTACCCGCATTGCTAGTAGCCATTTTACCCGCGCTACTAGTAGCCTTTTTCCTAGTAGTGGGTGGGTGTATGGTACCGGCGAAAGTTGTGCGGCACAAGAGAGGCTAGCAATGGTGGAAGGTGAGAGTGCGTATAATCCATGGACTCAACATTAGTCATAAAGAACTCATATACTTATTGCAAAAATCTACAAGTCATTGAAAACAAAGTACTACGTGCATGCTCCTAGGGGGATAGATTGGTAGGAAAAGACCATCGCTCGTCCCCGACCGCCACTCATAAGGAAGATAATCAATAAATAAAATTGTGCTCCAACATCATCACAAAGCGGTTCACCATACGTGCATGCTACGGGAATCACAAACTTCAACAAAAGTATTCTTTGAATTCATAATCACCCAACTAGCATGACTCTAATATTACCACCTCTATATCTCAAAACAATTATCAAGCAACAAATTGATCATAGCATCCAATTCACTTTCTATGATAGTTTTTATTATACCCAACTTGGATGCCCATCATTCTAGGACCAATTTTATAACCACAGGAAATACCATGCTGTTCTAAAAGAATCTCAAAATAATATAAGTGAAGCATGAGAGATCAACAATTTCTACAAAATTAAGCCACCGCCGTGCTCTAAAAGATATAAGTGAAGCAGTAGAGCAGAACTATCTACCTCAAAAGATATAAGTGAAGCACATAGCGTATTCTAATAAATTCTAAATCAAGTGGGATTCTCCCAAAACGTGTGTACAACAAGGATGATTGTGGTAAACTAAAAAGAAAATACTAATATCGTACAAGACGCTCCAAGCAAAACAAATATCATGTGGCGAATAAAAATATAGCTCCAAGTAAAGTTACCGATAGACGAAGACGAAAGAGGGGATGCCTTCCGGGGCACCCCCAAGTTAGGCTTTTGGTTATCCTTGAATAACTTGGGATGCCATGGGCATCCCCAATCTTAGGCTCTTGCCACTCCTTATTCCATAATCCATCAAATCTTTACCCAAAACTTGAAAACTTCACAACACAAAACTCAACAGAAAATCTCATAAGCTCCGTTAGTGCAAGAAAGAAAAACCACCACATAAGGTACTGTAATGAACTCATTATTTATTTATATTGGTGTTAAACCTACTATATTCCAACTTCTCTATGGTTCATACCCCTACATACTAGCCATAGATGCATCAAAATAAGCAAACAACACACGAAAAACAGAATCTGTCAAAATAGAACAGTCTGTAGCAATCTGTAACTCCGGAATACTTCTGGAACTCTAAAAATCCTACCAAAATTGGAAGTCCTGGAAAATGTGTCTGTTGATCTACAGCAAAAGGAATCAACGTAAAAGCACGTTTATGTGAAATCCTAAAATTATTTTCGTGCGCGCAAAGTTTCTGTTTTTCAGCAGAATCAAATTAACTATCAACATATGTTATCCTATAGGTTGTACTTGGCACAAACACTAATTAAAACATGAAAACACATCTAAACAGAATCTAGATGAAAAATTTATTACTAAACAGAAGCAAAAACCAAAAAACAAAGATAAAATTGGGTTGCCTCCCAACTAGCGCTATCGTTTAATGCCCCTAGCTAGGCATAAAAGCGAGGATAGATCTAAGTAGTGCCATCTTTGGCACTCAATTCATAAGTAGCTCGCGTGATAGATTCATAAGATAATTTAACTTTCTTTCTGGGAAAGTGCTCTGTGCCTTTCCTTAATGGAAATTGGAATCTAATATTCCCTTCCTTCATACGAATAACTGCACCAATCGTTCTAAGGAAAGGTCTACCAAGAATAATAGGACAAGAAAGATTGCAATCTATATCAAGAACGATAAAATCTATGGGCATATAATTCCTATTTGCAACAATAAGAACATCATTGATCCTTCCCATAGGTTTCTTAATGGTGGAATCCGCAAGGTGCAAATTTAAAGAGCAATCATCAAAATCATGGAAACCTAGAATATCACATATATTTTTCGGAATCGTGGAAACACTAGCACCCAAATAACATAAAGCATAACACTCATGATCTTTAATTTTAATCTTTATAGTAGGTTCCCACTCATCATAAAGTTTTCTAGGTATAGAAACTTCCAAATTAATTTCTTCATCATAAGATTGCATCAAGGCATCAACGATATGTTTGGTAAAAGCTTTATTTTGACTATAAGCATGAGGAGAATTCAACACGGATTGCAACAAGGAAATACAATCTATTAAAGAACAATTATCATAATTAAATTCCTTGAAATCCAAGATAGTGGGTTCAATGCTATTTAAAGTCTTGACCTCTCCAATCCCACTTTTACCAAATTTAGCATCAAGATCTACAAACTCCGAATCATTGGGACGCCTTTTAACTAAAGTTGACTCATCTACAATCCCATCATTATTAAGATTCATATTGCAAAACAAAGATTTAATAGAGGATGCATCAATAACTTTTAGATCTTCATCATTATTTTCATGGAAACTAGAAGAACACGCTTTTACAACGCAATCTTTCTTAGCACGCAATCTAGCGGTTCTTTCCTTGCACTCATCAATGGAAATTCTCATGGCTTTGAGAGACTCATTGATATCATGCTTAGGAGGAGTAGATCTAAGTTTCAAAGAATCAACATCAAGCGAAAGCCTATCAACATTCCTAGCCAAATCATCAACTTTAAGCAATTTTTCTTCAAGCAAAGCATTAAAATTCTTTTGAGAGATCATAAATTCTTTAACACTATTCTCAAAATCAGAGGTCATCTTATTAAAATTACCATAAGAATTATTGTAGAATTTCCATAATTATTAGAGGAATTACTAGTGAACGGTCTAGGATTGAAGTTTCCTCTATAAGCATTCTTACCAAAATTATTCCTACAAACAAAATTCACATCCATAGATTCATTATTATTCTCAATCAAAGTAGACAAAGGCATATCATTGGGATCAATACGAGCACTCTTAGTAGAATTTTTTTTCATAAGTTCATCCATCTTTCCACTCAAAACATTAATTTCTTCTATAACATGCACTTTTTTACTAGTAGATCTTTCGGTGTGCCATTGAGAATAATTACCCATAATGTTATCAAGGAGTTTAGTAGCTTCTCCTAAGGTGATTTCCATAAAAGTGCCTCCCGCGGCCGAATCTAAAAGATTTCTAGAAGCAAAATTCAATCCGGCATAGAAATTTTGTATGATCATCCATAAATTCAAACCATCACTACTAGGGAAAAGCCTAGCAGCAGCGCGGGTTTTGGCCCTCTCAGTAGCGCGGGTACCGGCGCTACTAATAAGGCGCTACAGCTAACGTATAGCAGTAGCGCCTATTGACCCACGCTACTGCTACTGATGAATAGCTGTAGCGCTCTTTGGAAAACGACGCTACTGATATTATCTGCAGCGCTTTTCAGCAGGAAGCGCTACTGGTAAGTCGGCGCTACTGCTAAATTTCCCCTCTCGCTACTACTAGTTTTATTAGTTTTTTTCCTGCATATTTGTTTTTTATTTCTTTTGTATTTGAATAGGCTTTATACAATAATCTTTAGCATATCATCGACATACAAATGTAATCATAGCATATACATACAATTAGTTTCATCAAATCATGTCATCATCATAATCATCATCCAACACAAAGTGGTCTCTCGTCATCAATCTCGAAAATAGCGATACAAGTCTCGATTACTTGCAAATACATCGTCATCCATCTAAACAATGATATACGAGAGAATAGCTATCACTTTGAGTACATGAGTTCGTATCCCTCTCTCGCATTAGCGTGAACCTAAACTAAGTACCGCGTGTCGCTCGGAAACCGAAAACCGGTACACCCGGGCCTGACACTCCGGCCACTTGTCGTATATATACTCCTGGCGTACCACTTCTTCGCCATCTATGATCTATGTACCTACATCATCACATGAGTCTATGATATGCAACATATATAGTTGAGCAACAGAAAGAGACAGACTTGGCAAAAATAGAAACAACATATCATAAGCATAAATAACAAAGTTCATCGTGCCCAAAATGACCTAACTAGAGTGATTTTCGCTAGTCGAGGAGGAGGACGGTTTAATTACATCACAAATAAAGTTTCACCATGCATAACTCAAAGTTTTGTCATAAAAGAAAGTATGGACTAAACGGACACATTGTCATATATCGACAATCACTCCATCATGTCGTGCCATCCATCCATGTCAGGGAGATAGTCATCGAGCTTAGTGAAAGGCTTCATGTCGAGACGCTGAGAGGCTATCCATGTTCGGACGTCTTCCCGCGAAATTTGTCCTTCTGCATGGAACATCCCTGTTTTTCTGACGACCTCATTCATGATGATTTGGGAAAGTTCGCGCAGGATGTTATAGAACTCAGCTCGAAGTCGATGATCCTCGATATCTCCTATGTCCTTTGCCCATTGCAGAATATGGGCATCGCCAGATCTAGGTGCCATGTGAAGGTTCTGGTGATCCCGTATGTACTCCAGCATGTGGTGTAGGACATAGAATCCATCATTAAGAGAATCGTTCGGTTGCTGGATGCAGCAGAAGTCGATGTTATGGCTGAAGGCGGCCCTGCCGCCCCTTCTCTTCTTGTCCCTAACCTCTCCACCCCTTGCTTGGTAGTAAAACATAGCACTGCCGAGAACATCTTTGATGTGGGTGTAATCCTTTTTGTGAATGTTCTTCGACGAGTCCAAGTAAAGAGCGTGGGAGAATCGGGGGTAGAGGATGATGAGGACGGCGCGCCCGCCGCTGCGCAAAATAAGTACACCTCAAATTAATTAGCCTCCACTGTGCAAATGAATTATTGAAATCGAAGGAAGGATAGCAGCGCGGATGACTTACACGGGATGATGAGGCACGAGAATCTCCTCCTTGTCCTTATTGACGAGCATGAAACTGACGATGTAATCCCTCGCGTATTCACGCTACTCTGCACAGACTCCCAAGAAGCCCTCATGCATGTAGTACGGGTCAGCGACACAGATATGACGTATCTGCTCAACCCCAATGATGTAGTTCATGTGCAAGGCATAAAGGCGGACAAACGTAAAATCCAGCTTCTTCACGTGAAACATGTCGAATATGTAATCAAATAGGAGGAAGAACTTATCCGCGGGGAAGCCGTCGACGTACGACATTTGCCGTGGAACGTTAACGACGTAGAGTGGGTATCCTGGATCTTTCGAGGCGATGAGGCCTTTCTCTACCCGCAGCACATCGTCATGAAATCTCCTTAGATCACCGAATCTGGCCCGTAGCGCTGTTTCAGGTAGGATTGGTCGACCGGGGATATGCCATTTATCAGCATCGGGGATATCTACACAGTCCTGAAGCCGAGGCTGCTGAGGCGGTTGAATCATAGAATCAGCTTCTTTGCCTTTCCTTGCTCTCTTCCTAGGCTTCTTTACCACCGGATGGTCGTCAATAATACGTTGAGACGGTAATTCAGGCACCGACTCATGATGCTCAAACCCTAAGGAGGCGCCAGTATAGACATACTGTTCAGCGCCATCGTCATCCTCATCCTCATCCATGGCGACGTCATCAGCGACTAATGGAGCCACCTGCTTACCCCGTCCGCTATCACCCAACCCGACACCCGACACTAATTGGGTAGGTGGGGTGTTGATGTTCATACCTTGCTGAGGCTGCGTGCTCGTGGGTGTGCTCCCGGCCGCCTCTAGACGAAGCAGACTCTTTGGCCACAACAGGACCCACCCATTGCAACAATCACCAAGCCGCCGCGGGGTCTCGTCGTCATCCCCCACTAGTATTAGAGGAGGCAAATTCTCGTGGCCCGGTTTGACACTAGCCACGGAAACCTTGAAGACGTTCGGGGGGATCGACCGGCTGTGGAACAATGGTTCCTTTGGCTCCATTATCATCCCCTCCCGACGTCCACCTTCTGTTCGTCGATGGTGTACAATATGGTGCACGGGGTTTCGTCGGCCTGCAAAGAAAAGTCTGCGACGTGAGACATCCGAAAGGCAACAAAAATGGGAGATTATACATTTATATTGAAGGGGGCCGGTGTGGCAGATACTGTGAGGGCATCGAGCTCAGCCAAAGAGGAGGCACCACCGAGCACGTCCGGTGCGGGAGTAGGTGCGGGAGCCGGTGCGGGAGCCGGTGCGGGAGCAGGTGCGGCCAAGAAGTCAGCAAGGGGAAAGTCCTCTGCATTTTTTTTCTGGATTTTGCCTTGTCCAAGTGTAAACGCCCGTCACCAAGGGAGTAGATATATCTGCAATCGCCTGTTTTGCGGCAGCTATCGCTGTTGCGACTGTCTGAGATGATTTCTTCTCAACTGCAATCTCAACCTTCTTGTCGGTGCTTTCTTCAGTTAACCTCCGTCTTTCCTTTTTCTCCTCCGTAGTCTCACAGTAGTACTTCTTCCACGTGGCGCTGTCTCCGACACCGTGCATGCGTCCATACGACAGTCGAGTATCCACCGGTTGTTGTTTCAATATGTTCAACACCTGGTTGAATGGAGTGTCCCACTTGGGCCTCGCCAATGCCTCAGACGGTGAGTCGCTTTCGGCCGCAATCCGGTGCTGCTCTCTCTGCAAAAGGCACAAGGATCGTTTACAAATATGACTAACGTGTGCAGTCGAATTGATCAGAAACTAAAATTACCAGCAGTCTCATGAACACCGTAATGACCGGTGTTGTCTCGTAAACCTTCTTCACTGGGTCCCAACGGTGCCGAGCCCTCAGGACGTCACGCTCCTGCGGGACGGTGAAATCCGCCAAGGGGTCTGGGATGCCCAGACTCGTGGCTTCCGCGTCCTCCTTGGCCCATTTGGACCTCTTTCTGCCGTAACCACGGCTTCCGAGGTGGTGGGTCCCAATGTTCCTCTTTTGAAGCCCCTTCATGTACTTAGACTTTTCTTTGGCAGCTTCGGCCTCGCAAGCCTCCTTGAATATTTGAAACTGCTCTTCCGTGATTGTCGGACTATCCTTTACAATCTCGGAGTAGGGTTCCCCGTCGTTGATCTTTGCTTTCACTCGATTTTTCTAGGCGGCCAACGCGTTGCTAAACTTGGTCATGGCGTGTTTGTTTATCTTCTTGATTGCCGGTTCCTTGTCTGGATCTTCATAATCCTTCTCATTCCGGCCCGGGAACAAGAATATCTCGTGAAACTTCTTTAGGAGGGAGCTCCTCATATTTTCTATCTTCTTTAGATTCTCATCGTTGATGGTGGCGGTTGTCCGTATGATGCAGCCTATTTGATTGCCGTAGCACGCGCGCGCTTCCTCGGGCGCCTTTGGCTCAAAATTGCCGTCGTCCACCGCCGTGACCACCAGTCTAGTAGTCCTGAGTTTGTTAGGAACCCGTTGCCTCTTTGCTTTCGGTTCTACACCGGCTCCGCTCCCCGAGGCAGCACCGGTCTCAGCGCCGGTCTCGATGCCGGTCTGAATCTCAGCGCCGGTCTTAGTCTCAGCACCGGTCTGCGTGTCGGTCTCAGCACCGGTCTGCGTGTCGGTCTCAGTCCCCGATGCCACCGGTGGGCCCAACAACAACATCTGTTGATCGTTGGTAAGGCTAAAAAATTCGTCTGCCGCCCGGTAGGCGTCGTCGCAATCACCAGAACCCTGTCCTTCATCGTTGCTAGCCATGTTTCCTATGACTAAATCTAGTCAATTAATTCTAGACCTAATAAAATGAATAATGACATAAAAAAGGACTATTGTTTTGCAGGAATGTTGACTCCTTCCTGGTGCGGCAAATCCCAGGCACTCGATATGTCCTAGTTTGTAGCACAAGTCATGCCGAAATTCACGGGAAATTTCGGCATGACCTTTGCTAAAAAGTGGACAAATCGAGAACCTGAAATTTGCCGGAACAGAAATGAATCAACATTCCGGCAAAACATAGGCCACTCAGCATCATTCCCTGGAAACAACAAAGCCACTTGGGCACAATCGAACAACTTCACTGAAAAGATATAACATGACCACTTCAATGAAAAATAAAATTTGCCTAAATTCTTTTCCTTGAAAAATAGTGGTCTTTTCAAAAATCAAAAACCTTTGCCAATCTACTTAACCTAGCTTGTTAATCCAACGAACCTAATTAACCTACCTATTTATCCTAGTTAGTTCATCTAGTTTACCTAGATAATTAACCCTAATTAAACTAGTTAACGCAGCTAGTTCTCTGTCAAAGTCTAAAATAAATTTTTGCACTAATTAACCTGGATAATTAACCTAATTAAACTAGTTAACCTGACTAGTTCTCTGTCAAAACCCTAACTAATTTTTGCACTAACCTAGATAATTAACCTAATTAAACTAGTTAACCTAACTACTTCTCTGTCAAAGCCCTAACTAAATTTTTGCCCTAACCTAGATAATTAACCTAATTAAACTGGCTAACCTATGCATGAGAGAGAGAGGAGGGGTGGGGGCTTACAGATGATGGCTCCGGTGGTGGCGACGGAGGCAGTGGTGGCGAGGGAGGCAGGAGCGTCTCCGGTGACGGCGAGGGAGGCAAGGGCGTCTCTGGTGACGGCGAGGGAGGCAGGGGTGTCTCCGGTGACGATGAGGAAGGTGGCATCGACGGCGGCTCCGGTGGCGTTGACGAGGCCGCGCGGCTCCGTGGCGTTGGGGGCGGCTCCGGTGTCGTCGACGGCGCACGGCTCTGGTGGCGTCGATGTCGGCAGTGAAGTGGGGCGATGGTGAATCGGGGAGACGGCGGCACGCGGGGTGGGTTGAGGGACTTGGGGGAGAATTGGCCGGGGGGAAACGGTTTTTTGGTTAAGTCAAACTTAGCGGTAGCGCGTTTTGCAAAACGCGCTATCGCTAAGATAGCTATAGCGGTTTTTGCAAAACGCGTTGCTGCTATAGCTATGTAAATTTCTTCCTTTTCTAATTTCCTTTTCTGTTTCTATAGCGGGGGTCTAGGACACGCGTTGCAGCTACGTTAGCTATAGCGCCTCTTACAAACACATGCTGCTGCTATGCCTTCCTCCGATTTTTCGCTTTTTCGTTTATTTTGCTTTACATTTTATTTTTTCCTTTCTCCTTTTTCTATTTCTTTCATTTTCATTTACTTTTCTATTTGTTTTTCATCTTATTTTATTTCCGTTAGTAGCGCTCTTCCCTGGAAATGCGCTGCTAATTATGCCATAGAGGTAGCGCGTTTCTTCTAAGCCCTCTACTGCTATGCGTAGCCTATCATTCTGCCAATGGGAATATTAGTAGTAGCGCTTTCGCATCTACCAGCGCTACTTCTAAGTTTGTATCTGTAGCGTGGTTTCTCTTAAATCGCTACTGCTATATAGCACTAGCGCGCTTTTTTGACCCGCGTTGTTGCTAAATTTCTGTGTATAAGGTTTTCCCTAGTAGTGCATGAGTTGGGCAATTGCGAATCATCAATTTCATTCTTTCCCAAGATTGGGCAACATGCTCATGATCAAGTTGTTTACAATTCATAATATCGTTCCTAAGAGAGATGATCTTAGCGGGAGGAAAATATTTAGAGATAAAAGCATCTTTGCACTTATTCCATGTATCAATACTATTCTTAGGCAAACACGAAAACAAAATTTTAGCACGATCTCTAAGTGAAAATGGAAATAACTTCAATTTAACGATGCCATTATTCGTATCTTTTTTCTTTTGCAACTCACACAAATCAACAAAGTTGTTTAGATGGGTAGCGACTTCTTCACTAGGAAGGCTAGAGAATTGATCTTTCATAACAAGATTCAGCAAAGCAGCATTGATTTCACAAGAATCAACATCATTAAGAGGAGCAATCGGAGTACTAAGGAAATCATTATTATTGGTATTGGAAAAGTCAGACAATTTGGTATTATCTTGCACCATCGTGACAAGCAATCCAACACACAAGCAAACAAAAAGGCAAGTGAAAGAGAGAGAGGAGATTGGGAAAGAGAGGGTGAATAAAACAACAAGGGTGAAGTGGGGGAGAGGAAAACGAGAGGCATATGGCAAATAATGTAATGAGAGGGAGATGAGTTTGTGATGGGTACTTGGTATGTCTTGACTTGAGCGAAGCCCTCCCCGGCAACGGCGCCAAAAATCCTTCTTGCTACGTCTTGAGCTTGCGTTTGTTTTCCTTGAAGAGGAAAGGGTGATGCAGCAAAGTAGCGTAAGTATTTCCCTCAATTTTTGAGAACCAACGTATCAATCCAGTAGGAGGCTCCTCAGAAGTTCCCCGCACCTACACAAACAAACAAGAACCTCGCAACCAATGCAATAAAGGAGTTGTCAATCCCTTCACGGCCACTTCCGACAGTGAGATCTGATAGAGATAATATGACAAGATAAATATTTATGGTATTTTTAAGATATAGATTGGAAAAGTAAAGATGCAAATAAAAGTAGATGGAAAGCTTATATGATAAAGGATAGACCCGGGGGCCATAGGTTTCACTAGTGGCTTCTCTAAAGATAGCATAAGTATTATGGTGGGTGAACAAATTACTGCCGAGCAATTGATAGAAAAGAGAATAATTATGAGATTATCTAGGCATGATCATGTATATAGGCATCACGTTCGTGACAAGTAGATCGACTCCTACCTGCATCTACTACTATTACTCCACACATCGACCGCTATCCAGCATGCATCCGGAGTATTAAGTTCATAAGAACAGAGTAACACATTAAGAAAGATGACATGATCTAGTGGGATAAACTCATGCAATATGATATAAACCTCATCTTTTTATCCTCAATGGAAACAATACAATACGTGCCTTGCTGCCCCTGCAGTTACTGGGAAAGGACACCGCAAGATTGAACCCAAAGCTAAGCACTTCTCCCATTGCAAGAAAGATCAATCTAGTAGGCCAAACCAAACTGATAATTCGAAGAGACTTGCGAAGATAACTTAATCACACATAAAAGAATTCATAGGAGATTCAAATATTTCTCATAGATAAACTTGATCATAAACCCACAATTCATTGGATCTCGACAAACACACCGCAAGAAAGAGTTACATCTAATAGATCTCCAAGAAGATCGAGGAGAACTTGGTATTGAGATTCAAAGAGAGAGAAGAAGCCATCTAGCTAATAACTATGGACCAAAAGGTCTGTGGTAAACTACTCACAACTCATAGGGCAGGCCTTGGAGATGATGTAGAGGCCCTCTGTGGTCGATTCCCCCTCCGGCGGACCGCCGGCGAAGGCTCCAAGATGGGATCTCGCGGATACAAAAGGTTGCGGCGGTGGAATTAGGTTTTCGTGGTGTATTCTAATGTTCTCGGGGTACGTGGGTATATATAGGAGGAAGAAGTAGGTCGCTGGACGTTCGAGGGGCCAATGAGGGTGGGGGCACGCCCACCTGTAGCGGGCGTGCCGGGCACCCTCGTGGCCGCCTTACTTGTTGCTTGACTTCCACTCCAAGTCTCCAGGTCCACGTCTGTTCCAAAAAGATCGCTCACAAAGGTTTCATTCCGTTTGGACTCCGTTTGATATTCCTTTTCTTCGAAACACTGAAATATGCAAAAAAAAAATAGCAATTCGGGTTGGGCCTCCGGTTAGTAGGTGAGTCCCAAGAATGATATAAAAGTGTAAAGTAAAGCCCATAAACATCCTAAACGTGTAATATAATAGAGTGGAACAATCAAAAATTATAGATACGTTGGAGACGTATCAACCACCTCTTTACTTCGGAGTTGGCTTAGGAGTTGGCTCAGGAATTGGCTCAAGAATTGGCTCAGGAAGTGTCCAATTATTTTCATTAGTCAACATATTATTCAATAGCAATTCAGCTTGATCGACTGTTCTTTCCCTGAAAACACAACCAGCACAACTATCCAAATGGTCTTCGGAAGCATCGGTTAGTCCATTAGAAAAGATATCAAGTATTTCATTTTTCTCAAGAGGATGATCAGGCAAAGCATTAAGTAATCGAAGAAGTCTCCCCAAGCTTGTGGGAGACTCTCTTATTCAATTTGCACAAAATTATATATTTCCCTCAAGGCAGCTTGTTTCTTGTGAGCAGGTAATATTTAGCAGAGAAGTAATAAAACATATCCTGGGGACTACGCACAGAACTAGGATCAAGAGAATTAAACCAAGGTTTAGCATCACCCTTTAATGAGAACGGAAATATCTTAAGGATAGAGTAGTAGCAAAATTTCTCATCATTAGTGAACAGGGTGGCTATATCATTCAATTTAGTAAGATGTGCCACAACAGTTTCAGATTCATAGCCATAGAAAGGATTAGGTTCAACCAAAGTAATTATCTCAGGATAGACAGAGAAATCATAATCCTTATCAGTAACAAAGATACATGAAGTAGCAAAAGCAGGGTCATATTTCATTCTAGCATTCAGAGTTTTCTGTTTCGTTTAGCTAATAACTTCTTAAGATCAGATCTATCATTACAAGCAAGAAAATCTCTAGCAGTTTCTTCATCCATAACATAACCCTAAGGAACAATAGACAATTCATATTTAGGGGGAGAACCTTCATCATCACTATCTTCAATAATATCAGTTTCAAGAATTTCATTCTCTCTAGCCCTAGCAAGTTGTTCATCAAGAAATTCATCTAATGGCATAGTATTATCAAGCACATAAGTAGTTTCATCATAAGTATCATGTATAGTAGAAGTGGCATCATCAATAACATGCGACATATCAAAATTAATAGCAGAAGCAGGTTTAGGTGTCGCACGCTTACTCATAACAGAGGGATAAATCTTAGTTCTTTCAAGTTCCTCATAGTGACCAGCAGATATAAATCCCAAGTGACTCAAAGAATAGAGCTACGCTTCACGGCAACGGCGCCAGAAAAGAGTCTTGATAACCCACAAGTATAGGGGGTCACAACAGTTTTCGAGGGTAGAGTATTCAACCCAAATTTATTGATTCGACACAAGGGGAGCCAAAGAATATTCTCAAGTATTAGCAATTGAGTTGTCAATTCAACCACACCTGGATAACTTAGTATCTGCAACAAAGTATTTAGTAGCAAAGTAGTATGTTAGTAACGGTAATAGTAGCAAAAGTAACAGTAGCAGTTTTGTAGTAATTATAACAATAGCAACGATAAAGTAACTAAGCAAAGAACAATATGTGGAAAGCTCATAGGAATTGGATCAGTGATGGATAATTATGTCGGATGCGATTCCTCATGTAATAGTTATAACATAGGGTGACACAGAACTAGCTCCTGTTCATCAATGTAATGTAGGCACGTATTCCAAATATAGTCATACATGCTTATGGAAAAGAATTTGCATGACATCTTTGTCCTACCCTCCCGTGGTAGCGGGGCCCTAATGGAAATTAAGGGATATTAAGGCCTCCTTTTAATAGAGCACTAGACCAAAGCATTAACACTTACTAAATACATGAACTCCGCAAACTACGGTCATCAAGGAGAGTGGTCCCGATTATTGTCACTTCGGGGTTGTCGGATCATAACACATAATAGGTCACTATAGGCTTGCAAGATAGGATCAAGAACTCACATATATTCATGAAAACATAATAGGTTCAGATTTGAAATCATGGCACTCGGGCCCTAGTGACAAGCATTAAGCATAGCAAAGAAAAATCAATCTCAGAACATAGTGAATACTAGGGATCAAACCCTAACAAAACTAACTTGATTACATGGTAAATCTCATCTAACCCATCACCGTCTAGCAAGCCTATGATGGAATTACTCACGCACGGCGGTTAGCATCATGAAATTGGTGATGGAGGATGGTTGATGATGATGCCGGCGACGAATCCCCCTCTCCGGAGCCCGAATGGACTCCAGATCAGCCCTCCCGAGAGAGATTAGGGCTTGGCGGCGGCTCCGTATCATAAAACGCGATGAAACTTTCTCTCTGGTTTTTTTCTCCGTGAATGTGAATATATGGAGTTGGAGTTGATGTCGGTGGAGGTCCATGGGGCCCACGAGGCAGGGGGGCGCACCCGGGGGGGGGGGCACCCTCATGGATAGGATGTGGCCCCCCTGGTGCTGATTCTTTCGCCAATATTTTTTATTAATTCCAAAAAGTTTCTCACAAGCCAGCAGGGCGCGCCCTGGTGGATGGTGCGGCCCATGTGGCTCCATTTGACCTAACTCCGCCTCTATAAATTCTCTAAAATCGTGAAACCAACAGAGGAGTCCGCAAAATATTTCTTCTGCCGCCGCAAGTTCCTGTTCTCGAGAGATACCATCTGGAGGCCTTTTTCGTCACTCTGCTGGAGTTGGAGTCGATCATGGAGGGGCTCTACATCATCCTTACCACCCTTCTGATGATGCGTGAGTAGTTCGCCACAGTCCTATGGGTCCATAGTTAGTAGCTAGATGGCTTGTTCTCTCTCGATGTTCTTCAATACAATGTTCTCCTTGATGTTTTTCAAGTCCTATTCAATGTAATCACTTTTTGCGTTGTGTTTATTGGGATCCGATAAATTCTGAGTTGATGATCACATCTATTCATGAATATTATTTGAGTTTTCTCTGAACTATTGTATGAATGATTAATAAAGCTTCGTATTTCTTTTCCAATTTATTGGTTTGGTTTCGCCAACTAGGTTGATTTATCTTGCCATTGGAAGAGGTGCTTTCACTGGTACCGTAACATGCTATACAAACAGTTTTTAACCCATTTCCACAATGGTATTCTGAACGTGACGCTGAGTGAGTGATTGCGATAGGGGGGTCCTTCCCACACGACCCAAAAACTGTCGGGGATAGGCGAGCGGCTACCGACGATCGCCATAGAATAAAAGTGGAGAAGTCACCCCAGTCCCACACGTTACGTCTCGAAGTTACGTTTCTGATCTGAGAAACATCCCAAACGATTACGGTACTATAGTCATGTGAAAAGGTGGACATCAACATTTAATCTACTGATGTATTTGCGATCGGTATGTTATCGGACACAGTTCAAAAATGTAAACTGTGTGCGGTGCCTCTAATAATGCGAACATGTCCATTTTCATAATTGTGTGCGATAGGTATTCCTATCACACACGCACACATGTTCGAAACGTTTGTCGTATTACCATGAATCGCACATGCATATGAGATGAAACCGTGTGTGCTTCCGTCGGGCATCGCAAATGTTTCATGTCAAAGAACCATCTGTTTTCTATTTTTCATCGCACACGTTGTTTTCTTTCTAACCATGTGCACATTATTTTATTCGCTCACGTATAATTTTATTTTTCCCTGTAATTTTTTATTCGAATTGGAAATTTTGAAATATGAAACATGGAATTCAAATTTTCAGCACAATGATTCAACAATCAATCCATAAATAAAATTCTCAGTACAATATGTTTAGTAATTACATGATTAGAAAGCAATTAACTATGATGAACCACAATATTTAGAGGAGGTAAAGGTGAAGAGACAAGTGTAAATCATTTTGGCTGCCGATGGTGTTGATGAAGCGGAATGCCCATAATGTGCCCTCCTGCATGCCATAGGCACGAACAACTTTTGTCCAACCCCTTGTGACGATCGCCCGTCCATCCTTCACCTCCTTTAGGAAGACTTCTAGAGCATTATCATGGTAGCATGAATTATATACTTTAACCTTAGTTGCCTCCACTTTGGTCATGTAGTTTGCAAGGTAATCATCAGTAAATTGGTTCGAAAACCACTGAAAAGAGAAGAATTTCAGATTCTCGGGTCTAATAGAGTAATGTGTTGCGGGCAGGGGGAAAAGGTAACACATTACTTACAATCCTAAAGTTCATTATTGTCTTGGACAAAGTGTAAATAAAGAGCTTAATTCCCATCACCCGTTTCATTTGCCTAACAATCTTTCTTAGTTTCCTCACTTAACGTTTGTTCATGAATTATAGACATTTTGCTCCGTATGTGGTCTATATCAGAATCTCTAAAAATACTTATATTTAGGAACATATGGTGTATAAGACATGAGATGCAGCTAACCTCGACGGCAAACAACAACAACACCCATTGTAGCCATGTATAAGTACATAGAAAGCCAATGTTAACTACAACAGGGTTAACATCCACCAGAAATAGCAAATGGTAATAAAACGGCAGCATCTATAGTGATATATTCATTGCGAAAGAGTAGCACGGTAGCAAAGGGCCGGATTAAAAAATGGATAGAATTGTTTACTGCAACACACAACCTAGTATAGCCATTGAAACTGGTACTGATAGAAATAAAATTGTCAGTATTAAACACCGCAAGGCAGGTGCTACTAGAGCAGAGAATGACCCTGTTGTCTATAAAAAGGTAGGGTAAATAGATAAGACAGGTTGGGTGTGTTTACTACAACATTCTTAGTACATGAACTGTACAAAACATGGCCATTGCAACTGGTATTGGTAAGATTCAACTGGTGAGTTCATACTTGCTAAGTCCTGAGGGGTAGTTGCTGGGGCACTTCATAAGGACAAGAGCCCGCCCAAAGTTGGCCGCAGTGGAGGTGAGGTGTTCCTCTGGGTTGAAGAGTGGATCAGTGCCACTGACATGTGTACCTACAAGAAGCAAGTAAATGTTAGAAGCCAAACTGCAATTTCACAAATGATGTAAAATACTGGGAGACATGGGATGCAGCTAACCTCGATGGCAAACACAATAGCATCGCCCGTTATGGCCCTGCGTAAGTACATGAAAAGGCATGTTAAGTACAACAGGGTTAGCATCCACTAAAAATAGCAAATGAGAAGCATCTCTAGTATATCTTCATTATGGAGAGTAGCACGGTACAAAGGGACAGATTAAAAGAATGGATACAATTGTTAATTGCAATAGGATTAATAGCATCCCAAGTCATGTTTTCTAACTTTATAGCCATTGAAATACAACTGTTAAAAAATGGATACAATTGTTAATTGCAACAGGCTTAATAGCCATTGAAACCGATACTAATAAAAATGCAATTGACGGAGTTAAACATCGCAAGGCAGGTGCTGCCAGGGCAGAGAATGGCCCAGTTGTCTATACAAAGGTAGGGACAATAGCTACAACGTGTTAGGCATGTTTACTACAACATGCTTAATACATCAACCATACAAAATATATGATTAAGATGGTTCATCCACTCAATCTATTCCCAAGTTGATTTAACTCATTAATTTAATTAAATGTGATGAGTTCATTGAACATTCCCACTTCTAGATGCTCAAATTATTCATAACCGGAAAAGCATATAATCGCTTAGGTTTACACTCTATAGAGGTTTGCACACTTTCCCCACAAGACTGGATCACCTCCTTTGTATCTCATCACACTCGGGGTATGTGAACTGGAAGACTGAGACATGATCTTTCAGAAGAGTTTCCCTTAACTCCAGTAGTGCCCATCCCACCTACTTATACTGGTGATGAAGATGTAACTTATGCCTTCTACTGGCAATGAAGATTCGTCGCACTCAAAATCCTGATAATTCTACTCATCACACTCCGAGCAATCTATAACAAGAAAATAAACAACCATGCCATATAGAAGAATTCAAAAGAACACAAGAAGAAATATGGCATTGTGCAAACAGCAACACCATGAAGTAAATATGCCCTAGAGGCAATAATAAATTTTTTATTTTATATTTACTTATTCATCATAAAGGTTTACTATTCATGCTAGAATTGTATTGATCAGAAACCTTAATACATGTGTGAATAAATAAACAAACACAGTGTCCATAGTGAGCCTCTACTAGACTAGCTCATTGATCAAAGATGGTTAAGGTTTCCTAACCATGGACATGAATTGTCATTTGATAACGGGGTCACATCATTAGGAGAATGATGTGATGGACAAGACTCATCCGTTAGCTTAGCATTACGATCGTTCAGTTTTATTGCTATTGCTTTCTTCATGTCAAATACATATTCCTTCGACTATGAGATTATGCAACTCCCGGATACCAGAGGAACACCTTATGTGCTATCAAACATCACAACGTAAATGGGTGATCATAAAGATGCTCTACAGGTATCTCTGAAGGTGTTTGTTGAGTTGGAATAGATCGAGATTAGGATTTGTCACGCCGAGTCGAAGATGTATCTCTGCGCCCTCTCGGCAATACACATCATAAGCTTTTAAGCAAACGACTAAGGAGTTAGTCATGAGGTGATGTATTACAGAACAAGTAAAGAGACTTGCCGGTAACGAGATTGAACTAGGTATAGAGATACCGACGATCGAATCTCGGGCAAGTAACATACCGATGGACAAAGGGAATTACGTATGTTGACGTAATGGTTCGACCAATAAAAATCTTTGTAGAATATGTAGGAGCCAATATGGGCATCCAGATTCCGCTATTGGTTATCGACCAGAGAGGTTTTTCGGTCATGTCTACACAGTTCTCGAACCCGTAGGGTCCGCACGCTTAACGTTCATTGACGATATAGTATTATATGAGTTATGTGATTTGGTGACCGAATGTTGTTCAGAGTCCTGGATGAGATCATGGACACGATGTGGAGTCTCGAAATGGTCGAGAGGTAAAGATTGATATATAGGACGGTGGTATTCGGACACCGGAAGTGTTCCGGAGGGTACCGGGTACATATCGGGTCACCGGAAGGGGTTCCGAGCACCCCCGACAAAAGATATGGGCCTTATGGGCCAAGAGGGGAAACGCACCAGCCACAAGGGGCTGGTGCACCCCCATATGGGCTGAACCAGGAGGAGAAGAAAAGAGGGGAAGGGAAAGGAAAGGGGGGATTCGCCCCCCCTTCCTTTGCCGCTCCCTCCTCTTCCCCCCCCCCTCCGGCAAATATGGCAGGGTGGCGCGGCCAAGGGGAGACCCCAAGTAGGATTCGGCCTACTTGGGCGCCTCCTCGCAGTCTCCCCTCTCCCTCCCACCTATATATATGTGGGGGGGGGGAGCCCTAGCACACCCCAAACAACTGTTTGGCCGTGTACGACGCCCCCTCCATCGTTTACTCGCCCGGTCATATTTTCATAGTGCTTAGTGATACGTCTCCAACGTATCTACTTTTCCAAACACTTTTGCCCTTGTTTTGGACTCTAACTTGCATGATTTGAATGAAACTAACCCGGCTGACGCTATTTTCAGCAGAACTGGCATGATGTTGTTTATTGTGCAGAAAACAAAAGTTCTCAGATTGACCTGAAAATCCACGGAGATAAGTTTTGGAAAATATAAAAAATACTGGCGAAAGAATCAAGGCCAGGGGGCCCACACCCTGTCCACGAGGGTGGGGGGCGCGCCCTCCCCCTGGGAGCGCACCCCTGTCTCGTGGCCCCCCTGCTGCTCCACCGACCTCAACTCCAACTCCATATATTCCGTTTCGCGGAGAAAAAAATCAGAGAGAAAGTTTCATCATGTTTTACGATACCGAGCCGCCGCCAAGCCCTAATCTCTCTCGGGAGGGCTGATCTGGAGTCCGTTAGGGGCTCCGGAGAGGGGGATTCATCGCCCTCGTCATCATCAACCATCCTCCACCACCAATTTCATGATGCTCGCCGCCGTGCGTGAGTAATTCCATCGTAGGCTTGCTGGACGGTGATGGGTTGGATGATATTTACCATGTAATTAAGTTAGTTTTGTTAGGGTTTGATCCCTAGTATCCACTATGTTCTGAGATTGATGTTGCTATGACTTTGCTATGCTTAATGCTTGTCACTAGGGCCCGAGTGCCATGATTTCAGATCTAAACCTATTATGTTTTCATGAATATATGTGTGTTCTTGATCCTAGCTTGCAAGTATATAGTCACCTATTATGTGTTATGATCCGACAACCCCGAAGTGACAATAATTGGGATACTTCTCGGTGATGACCATAGTTTGAGGAGTTCATGTATTCACTATGTGTTAATGCTTTGGTCCGGTACTCTATTAAAAGGAGGCCTTAATATACCTTAGTTTCCACTAGGACCACGCTGCCACGGGAGGGTAGGACAAAATATGTCATGCAAGTTCTTTTCCATAAGCACATATGACTATATTCGGAATACATGCCTACATTACATTGATGAACTGGAGCTAGTTCCGTGTCACCCTATGTTATAGCTATTACATGAGGAATCGCATCCGACATAATTATCCATCACTGATCCAATGCCTACGAGCTTTTCACATATTGTGCTTTGCTTATTTACTTTTTCGTTGCTACTGTTACAATTACTACAAAACTATTATCTTTACTTTTGCCACTGTTATCATTACTATCATACTACTTTGCTACTAAATACTTTGCTTCAGATACTAATTTATCCAGGTGCGGTTGAATTGGAAACTCAACTGGTAATACTTAAGAAAATTCTTTGGCTCCCCTTGTGTCAAATCAATAAATTTGGGTTGAATACTCTACCCTCAAAAGCTATTGCGATCCCCTAAACTTGTGGGTTATCAAGACTAATTTCTGGGGCCGTTGCCGGGGAGCATAGCTCTATTCTTTGACTCACTTGGGATTTATATCTGCTGGTCACTATGAGGAACTTGAAAGAAAAGAGAACTAAGATTTTTCCCTCAACTACGAGGGGAGGTAAGGAACTGCCATCTAGCTCTGCACTAGATTCTCCTTCTGTTATTAGTAAGCTTTCGACACCTAAACCTGCTACTGCTATGAATTCTGATATGTCGCATGTTATTGATGATGCCACTTCTGCTATGCATCGATGCTTATGATGAAACTACTTCCGTGCTGATACTACTGTGCCATTAGGTGAATTTCTTGATGAACAACTTGCTAGGGTTAGAGAGAATGAAATTATTGAAGATGCTATTATTGATGATAGTGATGATGAAAGTTCTCCCCCTGATTATGAATGACCTGTTGTTCCTGAGGGTTATGTTATGAATGAGGAAGCTGCTAGAGCTATCTTTGCTTGCAAAGATAGATATGACCTTAAAAAGTTATTAGCTAAATGGAAGCAGCAATCTATTAATGCTAGAATGAAACCTGACCCTACTTTTGCTACTTCACCTATCTGGGTTACTGATAAGGATTATGAATTCTCTGTTGATCCTGAAATAATTACTTTAGTTGAATCTGATCCTTTTTATGGCCTTGAATCTAAAACTATTGTGGCACATCTTACCAAGTTGAATGATATAGCCACCCTGTTTACTAATGATGAGAAGTCTCGCTATTATTATATCCTTAAGATATTTCCATTCTCAATTAAGGGTGATACTAAGACTTGGTTTAATTATCTTGATCCTGGTTGTGTGCGTAGTCCCCAGGATATGATTTATTACTTCTCTTCTAAATATTTTCCTGCTCATAAGAAACAAGCTGCCTTGCGGGAAATATATAATTTTGTGCAAATGAAAGAAGAGAGTCTCCCACAAGCTAGGGGAGGCTTCTCCGATTACTTAATGCTTTTCCTGATCATCCTCTTAAGAAAAATGAAATACTTGATATCTTTTATAATGGACTAACCGATGCTTCCAAGGACTACTTGGATAGTTGTGCTGGTTGTGTTTTCAGGGAAAGAACAGTCGACCAAGCTGAATTACTATTGAATAATATGTTGACTAACGAAAATAATTGGACTCTCCCTGAGCCAATTCCTGAGGCAATTCCTGAACCAATTGAGGCAACTCCTGAGCCTATTCCTAAACCAACTCCGAAGAAGAGGGGCGTTCTATTTCTCAGTCCTGAAGATATGCAAGAGGCAAAGAAATCAATGAAAGAAAAAGGTATTAAAGCTGAAGATGTTAAGAATTTACATCCTATTGAAGAAATACATGGTCTTAATACACCGCCTGTCGAAGAAACACATTGTCTTGATAACCCGACACAGGTAGTAAAGGTAAATTCTCTCTATAGATATGATAAAGTTGAAATTCCCTCTACTAAATTTCATAGCCAGTTCTTAGATGAATTTGATGACTTTATGGCTAAACAAGAAAGTTTTAATGCTTATGTTGGTAGAGAACTACAGAATAATGCTTTTGAGATAGGATGCTTGAGTGATTATATGGCTAGAGTTAAAGGTGAACTTAGACTCATTAGCAAATATGTTTCTATGGTTACCACTCAAGCTGAGCAAGTACTTAAAGCTCAAAATAATTTGCTTGATGAATTAAATAATAAACATGACTTTGATGTTAGAGTGGCTACTAGAACTGGTTGAATGACTCAGGAACCTTTGTATCTTGAAGGCCACCCTAAGAGAATCGAGCAAGATTCTAAGAGAAATAATTTAGAGGCACCTAGTTCTTCTAAAAAGAAGAAAAAGAAAAATGATAGGACTTTGCATGCTTCTAGTGAACCTGTTGTAGACACACCTGAGAATCCCAATGATATTTCTATTTCTGATGCTGAAACACAATCAGGTGACGAACATGAACCTGGTGATAATGTTAATAGTAATGTTCATGTTGATGCTCAACCTAGCAAAAATAATGATCTAGAGATTGAACCTGCTGTTGATCTTGATAACCCACAATCAAAGAATCAACGTTATGATAAGAGAGATTTTGTTGCTAAGAAGCACGGTAGAGAAAGAGAACCATGGGTTCAGAAACCCATGCCCTTTCCTCCAAAACATCCAAGACAAAGGATGATGAGGATTTTGAGCACTTTGCTGAAATGATTAGACCTATCTTCTTACGTATGCGCTTGACTGATATGCTTAAAGTAAATCCTTATGCTAAATATATGAAGGATATCATTACAAATAAAATAAAAATACCAGAAGCTAAAATTTCCACCATGCTTGCTAATTACACTTTTATGGGTGGAATACCAAAGAAACTTGGAGATCCAGGGGTACCTACTATACCATGCTCAATTAAAAGAAATTATGTTAAAACTGCTTTATGTGATCTTGGAGCCGGTGTTAGTGTTATGCCTCTCTCTTAATATCGTAGACTTGAATTGAATAAGTTGACACCTACTGAAATATCTTTGCAAATGGCTGATAAATCAACTGCTATATATGTCGGTATTTGTGAGGATGTGCCTGTTGTGGTTGCAAATGTCACTATCTTAATGGACTTTGTTATTCTTGATATTCCCGAGGATGATAGTATGTCGATTATCTTTGGTAGACCCTTTTTGAATACTGCAGGGGCTGTTATTGGTTGCAACAAAGGCAATGTCACTTTTCATGTTAACGGTAATGAGCATACGGTACACTTTCCGAGGAAACAATCTCAAGTTCATAGCATCAATTCTATTGGAAAAGTTCCAATTATTATTATTGGAGGTTTTGAATTTCCTGTTCCTACTGTCCAGAAAAAGTATGAAATTCTTATTATTGGGGGTGTTCATATCCCCGTTGAGGTAACCTACTGTTATTCGAAATTTCTCCGGTTCCGTGTTATTCGGAATGAGTTTATTAACAAGACTTGATCAACCTTGTTAGTGGATTCATTTTTATGATCATGAGATGGATGAAACTAGAAGGCACAACCTTCTGTACCCTCTTTTAACTTTCTGATATTTAGAATAAATAAAGCAAAAATAGTATTATATGTCTGATTTCTAAATTATCCGTGCAATAAAAAATATCGCGAAAATAAAAGTGCTCCAAATGCCCTGCAAATTTAGTATGATTTTTTATGGAATATTTGAGGATTTTAGGCACTGAAAACACTGCAGGAGGGGAAAGCACCAGGCCACGAGGGTGGAGGGCGCGCCCACACCCCCTGGGCGCACCCCCTGTCTCGTGGGCCCAGGGTGCCCCCCTCCACTTATTCCTGCACCCACACACTCCATCTTCTTCCCAAAAAATCCCCATCCAGCTCAAGCACGAGTTCTAGCTCATTTTGCTGCGATTTTCGATCTCCTTGCTCAAAGCTCCATTCACAAAACTACTTTGGGAGTTTGTTGCTTGGTATGTGACTCCTCCATTGGTCCAATTAGTTTTTGTTCTAGTGCTTTATTCATTGCATATTTTTGCTGCATAGGTGACCCTGTTCTTGAGCTTGCATGTCAAATTTATGAGGTCCCAAGTAATTCTAATTCATAATTTAGGCTCTAGGCACTTGTAGGAGGAGTTGCTACCAATCGTTTTTAGTTCTATGCACTTTTATTCTGAAGTTACTAAAATTTCAGAAATTTTCAGAAAATGTGAAGGAGATTTTTGAGGGGCTCTTCTATCAATGGTTCCTAGGAAAAACAAGCTAAAGAGAAGGAAAAGGCCAAGTATAATTTTCCTCGCATAGCGGAAGTACGACCGTGTGAATGGCCCTGTGACGATTTCTTGAGAGAAGCCGGAATTTATGAAGACTTTTATTCTTTGATCAAGAATGCAGGCCTCACCGATTTCCTCCATGACCGGATCAATCAGTATCTCTTACTCACCAATACTTTCGTGCAAAACTTTTATTATTATCCTAAGAAGTCACCGCCTTCTGTATCATTTCATTTATATGATGAATTCAAGGAAATGTCTTTACGTAATTTTTGCGCGGTATGTAAGATACCCTTTGAGGGTAAATTAGATGAACCACATCGCAAAGATGTGGATGGCTTTGTTAACACCATTACTGTAGGGGATCCAAAGAAGGGTTCCGATGCAAGAATCTCTAGCATACACTTTCCTGTTTTACGCTACTTTGCCTTATTTGCTAGTCGATGCTTAATTGGTCGTGGAAATTGAGAAAACTTCAATGTTCCTGATATTATTATTCTTCTCCATGCCTTGCTTGGTGATAGTTTTAGTATGGGTGTCGTCATTGCTAAATGGCTAAGCCTGAATCGTACAAAAGGCCCCATCATTGGAGGTATCTATGCTGCACGTCTTGCTAAACATTTTGAGATACCTATTAGGCACCATGAGAAAGAGGAGACAATTTTCCCTCCTTACATTTTAGATTATAGGAGCATGGTAGCACATGAGTTTATTGTTCATAATGATGATAAGATGCTACTGTAAAACTTGAGATTTAATAAGAAACACAATGAGACTATTATTCTGCCTGCGCCTCTGTTGTTTGATTTGAATGCAATTAATTATCTTGTCATGCCGGAAGCGGTGTACGCTCATCGAGGCCAACCATCCACTCCAGAGCCTGAGCTGGAACCTTCACTGGACCCTTATCGTGCATCATCTTACCAGTGGGATCTCGAGGAGATGGCCAGCCAGTGGTATCCGGATTACACCCTTCAGTACACCGGGGAGAGTAGCCGCGGTCCTTGGCAATAGACCAACTTAGGCCAAAAGCCTAAGCTTGGGGGAGTACGTATTTCTCACCGACTTTACATTCATGTTCACACACTATTCTAGTTGTCGGTGCTCATACTCTTTCATTGTATTATCCATGCTAGTGTAATTTATTTTTCTAGCCTTCTTCTTGTGTGTTTGATAAACCTTAAGAAAAAACCAAAAAGTTAGTTAGTTTAATTTCCAAGCTTGTAGTAGAATTAAAATGGAAACCCAAAAAGATTTCTCGTTATTCTTTTTACCTGTTGGGAGCTTTCCCGTGTAAATAGTTTTATTTTCTTTTCTTTCCTTTGGGGGTCGAGAGTAGAAGACCGTATTGAAAATGTTTAGTGGCTCTCTTATGCATGATTGTTTATTTAACTTAGAGCCCTTATTACTTAGTCTTCTCTCTTGAGTTGAATGCTTGCAGATTCCAGCTTAGTCCAATGCACGTGCACTATTATTATTATACACACCGTTCGGTCGTGCAAGTGAAAGGCAATAATGACGATATATGATGTACTTATTGAGATGAGAATAGTTGGTATGAACTCGACCTCTCTTGTTTTTGTAAATATGATGAGTTCATTGTTCTTGATTCAGCTTATTATGAAGTAAACATATTTGCAATGACATTTAGAGATTCTAGTTGCTTGTGCCATGCTTAATTAGCTATGAGTTATAATGGTTTACCTTGCGTGCCAACATGCTATTAAAATGATTATGATGTGGTATGATGGGATGGTACCCTCCTTTGAATGAATTGAGTGACTCGACTTGGTACATGTTCACGCATGTAGTTGAAACAAATCAAAATAGCCTTCGGGATATTTATGTTCATGGTGGATTATATCCTACTCATGCTTGCACTCGGTGTAAATTAATTGTGATGCATGTTCATGACTGTTGTCGCTCTCTTAGTTGGTCGCTTCCCAGTCTTTTGCTAGCCTTCACCTGTACTAAGCGGTAATACTGCTCGTGCATCCAAACTCCATAAACCCCAAAGTTGTTCCATATGAGTCCACCATACCTTCCTATATGCGGTATCTACCTGCCGTTCCAAGTAAATTTGTATGTGCCAAACTCCAAACCTTCAAATGAAATTCTGTTTTATATGCTCGAGCAGCTCATGTTTCAACTAGGGTTGTCTGTATCTTCCATGCTAGGTGGGTTATTCTCAAGAAGAGTGGACTCCGCTCCTCATTCACGAGAAAGGGCCGGTACCAGGATGCCCAGTTCCATGATCCAAAAGATCAAAGAAAATCAATATAATTAAACAAAACTCCCCCAGGGCTATTGTTAGTTGGAGGCACTCGTTGTTTTGAGCAAGCCATGGATTGATGCTTGTTGGTGGTGGGGTAGTATAAACTTTTAACATTTTGTTTGGGAACCGCCTATAATGCATGTAGTATGGAAGATATCGCCATCTCACCGTTGTTGCGTTCACAGTGAAAGTTTGCCGCTCAAAATGTTATTCGTCTCTATTTTAAAATCGAGCTCTGGCACCTCTACAAATCCCTGCTTCCCTCTGCGAAGGGCCTATCTATTTACTTTTATGTTGAGTCATCATCCCTCTTATTAAAAAGCACCCGCTGGAGAGCACATTGTCATTTGCATTCATTACTATTGGTTTATATTGGGTATGACTTGATTGGATCTCTTTTACCATGAATTACAATGTTTAGTCAGTCCTTGATCTTTAAAGGTGCTCTGTATTTATGTTTTCCGGTCTCAGAAAGGGCTAGAGAGATACCATTTTGTTATATCATATTATGATTATTTTGAGAAAGTGTTGTCATCCGAGTTTTACTATTATTGCTCGCTAGCTGATTATGCCATTGATATGAGTAATTGTGAGACCTAAGTGTTATTGTGAGTATGGTTAGTTCATAATACTTGCTGAAAACTTGAATGCTGGCTTTACATATTTACAACAACAAGAGCAAACAGAGTTTGTTAAATTTTTCTTTATCACTTTCAGTTTATCAACTGAATTGCTTGAGGACAAGCAAAGGTTTAAGCTTGGGGGAGTTCATACGTCTCCAATGTATCTACTTTTCCAAACACTTTTGCCCTTGTTTTGGACTCTAACTTGCATGATTTGAATGAAACTAACCCGGACTGACGCTGTTTTCAGCAGAACTGCCATGATGTTGTTTATTGTGCAGAAAACAAAAGTTCTCGGAGTGACCTGAAAATCCACGGAGATAAGTTTTGGAAAATATAAAAAATACTGGCGAAAGAATCAAGGACAGTGGGCCCACACCCTGTCCACGAGGGTGGGGGCGCGCCCTCCGCCCCTGGGCGCGCCTCCTGTCTTGTGGGCTCCCTGGTGCTCCACCGACCTCAAGTCCAACTCCATATATTCTGTTTTGCGGAGAAAAAAATCAGAGAGAAAGTCTCATCGCGTTTTACGATATAGAGCCGCCGCCAAGCCCTAATCTCTATTGGGAGGGCTGATCTGGAGTCCGTTCAGGGCTCCAGAGAGGGGGATTCGTCACTGTCGTCATCATCAACCGTCCTCCATCACCAATTTCATGATGCTCGCCGCTGTGCGTGAGTAATTCCATCGTAGGCTTGCTGGACGGTGATGGGTTGGATGAGATTTACCATGTAATCAAGTTAGTTTTGTTAGGGTTTGATCCCTAGTATGCACTATGTTCTGATATTGATGTTGCTATGACTTTGCTATGCTTAATGCTTGTCACTAGGGCCCGAGTGCTATGATTTCAGATCTAAACCTATTATGTTTTCATGAATATATGTGTGTTGTTGATCCTATCTTGCAAGTCTATAGTCACCTATTATGTGTTATGATCTGACAACCCCGATGTGACAATAATCGGGATACTTCTCGGCGATGACCATAGTTTGATGAGTTCATGTATTCACTATGTGTTAATGCTTTGTTCCGGTGCTCTATTAAAAGGAGGCCTTAATATCCCTTAGTTTCCACTAGGACCCTACTGCCATGGGAGGGTAGGACAAAAGATGTCATGGAAGTTCTTTTCCATAAGCACGTATGACTATATTCGGAATACATGCCTACATTACATTGATGAACTGGAGCTAGTTCTGTGTCACCCTATGTTATAGCTATTACATGAGGAATCGCGTCTGACATAATTATCCATCACTGATCCAATGCCTAATAGCTTTTCACATATTGTGCTTCACTTATTTACTTTTCCGTTGCTACTGTTACAATTACTACAAAACTATTATCTTTACTTTTGCCACTATTATCATTACTATCATACTACTTTGTTACTATGTACTTCGCTGCAGAATTGACAACTCAACTTCTAATACTTAAGAATATTCTTTGGCTCCCCTTGTGTCGAATCAATAAATTTGGGTTGAATACTCTACCCTCGGAAGCTGTTGCAATCCCCTACACTTGTGGGTTATCGCTTAGGCGAAGCCCTGCGAGAATCACTTCACCATCACCGTCACCACGCCGTCGTGCTGAGAGAACTCATCTACTACCTCGATGTCTTGCTGGATCAAGAAGGCGAGAGACGTCACCGAGCTGAACGTGTGCAGAACACGGAGGTGACGTGCGTTCGGTACTTGATCGGTTGAAGCACGAAGAAGTTCGACTACATCAACCGCGTTAAGAAACTCTGCCGCTTACGGTCTACGAGGATACGTAGACACACTATCCCTCTCGTTGCTATGCTCTTCATGGATAGATCATTGCATGTGCATAGAAATTTTTTGTTTTCTATGCAACGATTCCCAACAGTGGCATCATGAGCTAGGTCTATGCATAGATGATATGCACGAGTAGAACACAAAGAGTTGTGGACGGTGATAGTCATACTGCTGACCACCAACGTCTTATTTTGATTTGGCGGTATTGTGGGATGAAGCGGCCCGGAGCAACCTTACATGTCCACACACATGAGACTGAAGGAAATATGCCGTAGAGGCAATAATAAAGTTATTATTTATTTCCTTATTTCATGATAAATGTTTATTATTCATGCTAGAATTGTATTAACCGGAAACATAATACATGTGCGAATACATAGACAAACATAGTGTCACTAGTATGCCTCTACTAGACTAGCTCGTTGATCAAAGATGGTTAAGGTTTCCTAACCATAGACATGAGTTGTCATTTGATAAATGGGATCACATCATTGGGAGAATGATGTGATTGACTTGACCCATTCCGTTAGCTTAGCACTTGATCGTTTTAGTTTACTGCTATTGCTTTCTTCATGATTTATACATGTTCCTATGACTATGAGATTATGCAACTCCCGATTACCGGAGGAACACTTTGTGTGCTACCAAACGTCACAAAGTAACTGGGTAATTATAAAGGTGCTCTACTGGTGTCTCCGATGGTAGTTGTTGAGTTGGCATAGATTGAGATTAGGATTTGTCACCCCGATTGACGGAGAGGTATCTCTGGGCCCTCTCGGTAATGCGCATCACTATAAGCCTTGCAAGCAATGTGACTGATGAGTTAGTTGCGGGATGATGCATTACTGAACGAGTAAAGAGACTTGCCGGTAACGAGATTGAGATAGGTATTGAGATACCGACGATCGAATCTCGGGAAAGTAACATACCGATGACAAAGGGTACAACGTATGTTGTTATGCGTTTTGACCGATAAAGATCTTCGTAGAATATGTAGGAGTCAATATGAGCATCCAGGTTCCGCTATTGGTTATTCACCGGAGATGTGTCTCTGTCATGTCTACATAGTTCTCGAACCCGTAGGGTCCCCATGCTTAACGTTCGGTGACGATCGGTATTATGAGTTTATGTGTTTTGACATACCGAATGTAGTTCAGAGTCCCGGATATGATCACGGGCATGACGAGGTGTCTCAAAATGGTTGAGACATAAAGATCGATATATTGGATGACTATGTTTGGACTTCGGAAGTGTTCCGGGCAAGTTCGGACATATACCAGAGTACCGGGGGGTTACCGGAACCCCCTGGGAGTGTAATGGGCCTATTGGGCCTTAGTGGAGAAGAGGAGGGGCGGCCAAGGTAGGGCCGCGCGCCCCTCCCCTCTAGTCCGAATTGGACAAGGAGGGGGGCGGCGCCCCCTTTCCTTCCCCCCTCTCTCCTCCTTCCCCCTTCTCCTGCTCCTACTAGGAAAGGAGGAGTCCTACTCTCGACGGGAGTAGGACTCCCCCCTTGGTGCGCCCTCCTCCTGACCGGCCGCCTCCCCCCTAGCTCCTTTATATACGGGGGCAGGGGGCACCCCAAGAAACACAAGTTGATCATTAATCTTTAGCCGTGTGCGGTGCCCCCCTCCACCATAATCCACCTCGGTCATATCGTAGCGGTGCTTAGGAGAAGCCCTACGTCGGTAGCTTCATCAACACTGTCATCATGTCGTCGTGCTGACGGAACTCTCCCTCGAAGCTCTACTGGATCGTGAGTTCTTGGGACGTCACGAGCTGAACGTGTGCAGATTGCGGAGGTGTCGTACGTTCGGTACTAGGATCGGTCGATCTTGAATACGGACGACTACATCAACCGCGTTGGCATAATGCTTCCGCTTACGGTCTACGAGGGTACGTGGACGACACTCTCCCCTCTCGTTGCTATGCATCACTCTGATGTTGCATGTGCGTAGGAATTTTTTTTGAAATTACAACAGTGGCATCCGAGCCAGGTTTATGCGTAGATGTTATATGCACAACTAGAACACAAGTGAGTTATGGGCGATACAAGTCATACTGCTTACCAACATGTCATAATTTGATTCGGCGGTATTGTTGGATGAAGCGGCCCGGACCAACATTACGCGTATGCTTACGTGAGACTAGTTCTACCGACGTGCTTTGCACATAGGTGGCCGGCGGGTGTCAGTTTCTCCAACTTTAGTTGAATCGAGTGTGGCTATGCCCGGTCCTTGTTGAAGGTTAAAACAACACTAACCTGACGAAATACCGTTGTGGTTTTGATGCGTAGGTAAGAACGGTTCTTGCTCAGCCCATAGCAGCCACGTAAAACTTGCAACAACAAAGTAGAGGACGTCTAACTTATTTTTGCAGGGCATGTTGTGATGTGATATGGTCAAGACATGATGCTAAATTTTATTGTATGAGATGATCTCGTTTTGTAGCAGAGTTATCGGCAACTGGCAGGAGCCATATGGTTGTCGCTTTATTGTATGCAATGCAATCGCCCTCTAATTGCTTTACTTTATCACTAAGCGGTAGCGATAGTCGTAGAAGCAATAATTGGCAAGACGACAACGATGCTACAATGGAGATCAAGGTGTCGCGCCAGTGACGAAGGTGATCATGACGGTGCTTTGGAGATGGAGATCAAAGGCACAAGATGATGATGGCCATATCATATCACTTATATTAATTGCATGTGATGTTTATCTTTTATGCATCTTATTTTGCTTTGATTGATGGTAGCATTATAAGATGATCTCTCACTAAATTTCAAGGTATAAGTGTTCTCCGTGAGTATGCACCATTGCGAAAGTTCGTCGTGCCGAGACACCACGTGATGATCGAGTGTGATAAGCTCTACGTTCACATACAACGGGTGCAAGCCAGTTTTGCACCTGTAGAAATACTCGAGTTAAACATGACGAGCCTAGCATATGCAGATATGGCCTCAGAACACTGAGACCAAAAGGTCGAGCATGAATCATATAGTAGATATGATCAACATAGTGATGTTCACCATTGAAAACTACTCCATTTCACATGATGATCGGAACTGGTTTAGTTGATTTGGATCACGTGATCACTTATATGATTAGAGGGATGTCTGTCTAAGTGGGAGTTCTTAAGTAATTTGATTAATTGAACTTTAATTTTATCATGAACTTAGTACCTGATAGTATTTTGCTTGTCTATGTTGTTGTAGATAGATGGCCCGTGCTGTTGTTCCGTTCAATTTTAATGCATTCCTTGAGAAAGCTAAGGTGAAAGATGATGGTAGCAATTACATGGACTGGGTCCGTAACTTTAGGATTACCCTCATTGCTGCACAGAAAAATTACGTCCTAGAAGCACCAATAGGTGCAAGACCCGCTGCAGGAGCAACGCCAGATGTTGTGAACGTCTGGCAGAGCAAAGCTGATGACTACTCGATAGTTCAGTGTGCCATGCTTTACGGCTTAGAACCGGAACTTCACCGACGTTTTGAACATCATGGAGAATATGAGATGTTTCAGGAGTTGAAGTTAATATTTCAAGAAAATGCCCGGATTGAGAGATATGAAGTCTCCAATAAGTTCTATAGCTGCAAGATGGAGGAGAATAGTTCTATCAGTGAACATACACTCAAAATGTCTGGGTATAATAATCACTTGATTCAACTGGGAGTTAATCTTCCTGATGATAGTGTCATTTACAGAATTCTTCAATCACTGCCACCAAGCTACAAGAGCTTCGTGATGAACTACAATATGCAAGGGATCGAAAAGACAATTCCTGAGCTCTTCGCAATGCTAAGGGCTGCGCAGGTAGAAATCAAGAAGGAGCATCAAGTGTTGATGGTCAACAAGACCACCAGTTTCAAGAAAAAGGGTAAAGGGAAGAAGAAGGGGAACTTCAAGAAGAACGACAAACAAGTTGCTGCTCAGGAGAAGAAACCAAAGTCTGGACCTAAGCCTGAGACTAAGTGCTTCTACTGCAAAGGGACTGGTCACTGGAAGCGGATCTGCCCCAAGTATTTGGCGGATAAGAAGGATGACAAGGTGAACAAAGTTTTATGTGATATACATGTTATTGATGTTTACCTTACTAAAGCTCGTAGTAGCACCTGGGTATTTGATATTGGTTCTGTTGCTAACATTTGCAACTCGTAACAGGGACTACGGATTAAGCGAAGATTGGCTAAGGACGAGGTGACGATGCGCGTGGGAAATGGTTCCAAAGTCGATGTGATCACGGTCGGCACACTACCTCTACATCTACCTTCGGGATTAGTTTTAGACCTGAATAATTGTTATTTGGTGCCAGCGTTAAGCATGAACATTATATCTGGATCTTGTTTGATGTGAGACGGTTATTCATTTAAATATGAGAATAATGGTTGTTTTATTTATATGAGTAATATCTTTTATGGTCATGCACCCTTGAAGAGTGGTCTATTTTTTTGAATCTCGATTGTAGTGACACACATATTCATAATGTTGAAGCCAAAAGATGTGGAGTTGATAATGATAGTGCAACTTATTTGTGGCACTGCCGTTTAGGTCATATTGGTGTAAAGCGCATGAAGAAACTCCATACTGATGGACTTTTGGAATCACTTGGTACTTGCGAACCATGCCTCATGGGCAAGATGACTAAAATGTCGTTCTCCGGAACAATGGAGCGAGCAACAGATTTGTTGGAAATCATACATACTGATGTATGTGGTGCAATGAATATTGAGGCTCATGGCGGGTATCGTTATTTTCTCACCTTCATAAATGATTTAAGCAGATATGGGTATATCTACTTAATGAAACATAAGTCTGGAACATTTGAAAAGTTCAAAGAATTTCAGAGGGAAGTGGAAAATTGTCGTAACAATAAAATAAAGTTTCTACGATCTGATCGTGGAGGAGAATATTTGAGTTACGAGTTTGGTCTTCATTTGAAACAATGCGGAATAGTTTCGCAACTCACGCCACCAGGAACACCACAACATAATGGTGTGTCCAAACATCATAACTGCACTTTATTAGATATGGTGTGATCTATGATGTCTCTTACTGATTTACCGCTATCGTTTTGGGGTTATGCTTCAGAGACGGCTGCATTCATGTTAAATAGGGCACCATCTAAATCCGTTGAGACGACGCCTTATGAACTGTGGTTTGGCAAGAAACTAAAGTTGTCGTTTCTGAAAGTTTGGGGCTGTGATGCTTATGTGAGAAAGCTTCAACCTGATAAGCTCGAACCCAAATCAGAGAAATGTGTCTTCATAGGCTACCCAAAGGAGACTATTGGGTACACCTTCTATCACAGATCTGAAGGCAAAACATTCGTAGCTAAAAATGGATCCTTTCTAGAGAAGGAGTTACTCTTGAAAGAAGTGAGTGGGAGGAAAGTAGAACTTGATGTGGTAACTATACTTGCTCCCTTATTGGAAAGTAGTTCATCACAGAAACCAATTCCTGTGATACCTACACCAATTAGTGAGGAAGCTAATGATATTGATCAAGAAACTTCAGATCAAGTTACTACCGAACCTCATAGATCAAACAGAGTTAGATCCGCACCAGCGTGGTACGGTAATCCTATTCTGGAAGTCATGTTACTTGACCATGGCGAACCTACGAACTATGAGGAAGCGATGATGAGCCCAAATTCTGCAAAATGGCTTGAGGCCATGAAATCTGAGATGGGATCCATGCATGAGAACAAAGTGTGGACTTTGGTTGACATGCCCGATGATCGGCAAGCCATCGAGAATAAATGGATCTTCAAGAAGAAGACTGATGCTGACGGTAATGTTACTGTCTACAAAGCTCGACTTGTTGTGAAAGGTTTCCGACAAGTTCAAGGAGTTGACTATGATGAGACTTTCTCACCCGTAGCGATGCTCAAGTCTGTCCGAATCATGTTAGCAATTGCTGTATTTTATGATTATTCAATTTGGCAAATGGATGTCAAAACTGCATTCCCGAATGGATATCTGGAAGAAGAGTTGTATATGATGCAACCAGAAGGTTTTGTCAATCCAAAAGGTGCTAACAAAGTGTGCAAGGTCCAATAATCCATTTATGGACTGGTGCAAGCCACTCAGAGTTGGAATAAACATTTTGATAGTGTGATCAAAGCATATGGTTTTATACAAACTTTTGGAGAAGACTGTATTTCCAAGAAAGTAAGTGGGAGCTCTGTAGCATTTCTAATACTATATGTAGACGACATATTATTGATTGGAAATGATATAGATAGCATAAAAGGATACTTGAATAAGTGTTTTTCAATGAAAGACCTCGGTGAAGCTGCTTATATATTGGGCATCAAGATCTATATAGATAGATCAAGACTCTTAATTGGACTTTCACAAAGCACATACCTTGATAAAGTTTTGAAAAAGTTAAAAATGGATCAAGCAAACAAAGGGTTCTTGTCTGTGTTACAAGGTGTGTTCTTGAGTCAGACTCAATGCCCGACCACTGTAGAAGATAGAGAGAAAATGAAAAATGTTCCCTATGCTTCAACAATAGGCTCTATCGTGTATGCAATGTTGTGTACCTGACCTGATGTGTGCCTTGCTATTAGTTTAGTAGGGAGGTACCAAAGTAATCCAGGAGTGGATCATTGGACAGCGGTCAAGAACATCCTAAAATACCTGAAAAGGACTAAGGATATGTTTCTCGTTTATGGAGGTGACAAAGAGCTCGTCGTAAATGGTTACGTTGATGCAAGCTTTGACACTGATCCGGACGATTCTAAATCGCAGACCGGATACGTGTTTTTTTAACGGTGGAGCTGTCAGTTCGTGCAATTCTAAACAAAGCGTCGTGGCGGGATCTACGTGTGAAGCGGAGTACATAGATGCTTCGGAAGCAGCAAATGAAGGAGTCTGGATGAAGGAGTTCACATCCGATCTAGGTATCATACCTAGTGCATCGGGTCCAATGAAAATCTTTTGTGACAATACTGGTGCAATTGCCTTGGCAATGGAATCCAGATTTCACAAGAGAAACAAGCACATCAACAGATGCTTCAATTCCATCTGTGACCAAGTCCAGGTGGGAGACATAGATATTTGCAAGATACATACGGATCTGCATGTTGCAGACCCGTTAACTAAGCCTCTCTCACGAGCAAAACATGATCAGCACCAAGACTCCATGGTTGTTAGAATCATTACTGTGTAATCTAGATTATTGACTCTAGTGCAAGTGGGAGACTGAAGAAAATATGTCCTAGAGGCAATAATAAATTTATTATTTATTTCCTTATTTCATGATAAATGTTTATTATTCATGCTAGAATTGTATTAACCATAAACATAATACATGTGTGAATACATAGACAAACATAGTGTCACTAGTATGCCTCTACAAGACTAGCTCGTTGATCAAAGATGGTTAAGGTTTCCTAACCATAGACATGAGTTGTCATTTGATAAACGGGATCACATCATTGGGAGAATGATGTGATTAACTTGACCCATTCCGTTAGCTTTGCACTTGATCATTTTAGTTTACTGCTATTGCTTTCTTCATGACTTATACATGTTCCTATGACTATCAGATTATGCAACTCCCGATTACCGGAAGAACACTTTGTGTGCTACCAAACGTCACAACATAACTGGGTGATTATAAAGGTGCTCTATAGGTGTCTCCGATGGTACTTATTGAGTTGGCATAGATCGTGATTAGGATTTGTCACTCCGATTGTTGGAGAGGTATCTCTAGGCCCTCTCGGTAAAGCAGATGACTATAAGCCTTGCAAGCAATGTAACTAATGATTTAGTTGCGGGATGATGCATTAAAGAACGAGTAAAGAGACTTTCCGGTAACGAGATTGAGCTAGGTATTGAGATACCGACGATCGAATCTCGGGCAAGTAACATACCCGTGACAAAGGGAACACCGTATGTTGTTATGCGGTTTGACCGATAAAGATCTTCGTAGAATATGTAGGAGCCAATATGACCATCCAAGTTCCGCTATTGGTTATTGACCGGAGATGTGTCTCGGTCATGTCTACATAGTTCTTGAACCCGTAGGGTCTGCATGCTTAACGTTCGGTGACGATCGGTTTTATGAGTTTATGTGTTTTGATGTACCGAAGGTAGTTCGAAGTCCCGAATATGATCACAGACATGACGAGGAGTCTCGAAATGGTCGAGACATAAAGGTCGATATATTAGATGACTATGTTTGGACTTCGAAAGTGTTCCGGGCAAGTTCGGACATATACCGGAGTACCGGGGGGGTTACCGGAACCCCCCGGGGAGTGTAATGGGCCTACTGGGTCTTAGTGGAGAATAGGAGGGGCCGCCAAGGCAGGGCCGTGCGCCCCCTCCCCTCTAGTCGGAATTGGACAAGGAGGGGGGCGGCGCCCCCCTTTCCTTCCCCCCCTCTCTCCGCCTTCCCCCTTCTCCTACTCCTACTAGGAAAGGAGGAGTCCTACTCCCGGTGGGAGTAGGACTCCCCTCTTGGGGCACCCTCCTCCTAGCCGGCCGCCTCCCCGTAGCTCCTTTATATACGATGGCGGGGGCACCCCAATACACACAAGTTGATCATTGATCTTTAGCCGTGTGCGGTGCCCCCCTCCACCATAATCCACCTCGGTCATATCGTAGCGGTGCTTAGGCGAAGCCCTACATCGGTAGCTTCATCAGCACCGTCATCATGCCGTCGTGCTGACGGAACTCTCCCTAATATCTCTATTGGATCGTGAGTTTATGGGACATCACCGAGCTGAACGTGTGAAGCTCGCGGAGGTGTCATACATTCGGTACTAGGATCGATCGATCGTGAAGACGTACGACTACATCAACCGCGTAGTCATAACGCTTTCACTTACGGTCTACGAGGGTACATGGACGACACTCTCCCCTCTCATTGCTATGCATCAGCATGATCTTGCATGTGCGTAGGAAATTTTTGAAATTACTACGTTCGCCAATAGAGACCGGTTCCACCGACTAACATGCAACTATTTTTGCATAAAGGTGGCTGGCAGGTGTCTATTTCTCCTACTTTAGTTGAATCGAATTTGACTGTCGCTGGTCCTTGAAGAAGGTTAAAACAACAAACTTGACGAAACACCATTTTGGTTTTATGCGTAGGTAAGAACGGTTCTTTCTAGAAGCCCGTAGCAGCCTCGTAAAACTTGCAACTACAAAGTAGAGGACGTCTAACTTGTTTTTGTAGGGCATGTTGTGATGTGATATGAGTCTAAGACATGATGTGATAAACATTATTCTATGAGATGATCATGTTTTGTAAAATATCTGACAACTGGCAGGAGCCTTATGGTTGTCTCTTTATTGTATGAAATGCAAACGCCATGTAATTGCTTTAGTTTATCACTATGCGTTAGTGATAGTTGTAGAAACAATAGTTGGCGAGACGACCACAACGCTACGATGGAGATCAAGGTGTCAAGCGAGTGACATGGAGATCATGACGATACATTTGATATGGAGAACAAAAGCACAAGATGATGATGGCCATATCATGTCACATATTTTGATTGCATGTGATGTTTATCCTTTATGCATATTATTTTTCTTAGAATGGTGGTAGGATTGTAAGATGATACGTTCACTAAATTTCAAGGTAAAGTGTTATCACCGCGTATACGGCATTGCTATAGTTCGTCATGTTGAGACACCACGTGATGATTGGGTGTGATAGACTCTACGCTCACATACAACGGGTGCAAGATAGTTTTGCACATGCAGAATAGTTGGGTTAAACTTGACAAGCCTAGCATGTACAGACATGGCCTCGGAACACTAGAGAGGTCGAACGTGAATCATATAGTAGATAAGATCAACATAGAGATGCTCACCATTGATGACTACCCCATGTCATATGATGATCGTACATGGGTTAGTTCATTTGGACCACGTATCACTTAGATGACTTGAGGGATGTCTATTTAAGTGGTAGTTCTTTAGTAATATGATTAATTGAACTTAATTTATCACGAACTTAGTCTTATAGTTTTGCATATCTATGCTGTAGATCAACGGCCCGAGCTACCGTTCCCCTGAATTTTAATGCGTTCCTAGAGAAAGCTAAGTTGAAAGATGATGGTAGCAACTACGGGGACTGGGTCCGTAACTTGAGGATTATCCTCATTGCTGCACAGAAGAATTATGTCCTTGATGCACCGCTAGGTGAAAGGCCTACTACAGGAGCAGATCACTACACCACAACACTTGATTGGGGGCAGTTAACTACCGTGAGAAATACCTGATCAAGGGCAAAACAACTGCCGAGACATCTGTTTCTACCAATAAAAGCAATTCAGGGTAGAGAAACTGCCGGGGGAACTGCAGCAATGACGGTGCGTGCACTGCCGGTAGACTTTAGGGCCCATTATCTGCTAGGACAACTAAACCGCGACCCATAATTTTCCGGGGACCGTCTTTGGTGCGAGGCCAAAAATTTGTATGGGCCTAAGCGCGCGTTTGGAAAGCGCGCGAGCAACCAAAATTTTGGACCAAGGGAACGTGCATGCACCGGCCCTCCACTAGATAGCAGCGCCGCCCCCAAATCGACGCCCAAATCCTTCGTGCCCTCCATCAGATTGCAGCCGCCGCGCCCAACGAGACCACGGCCGCCGTCGGGCCCCATGTTTCCAGCGCCCCCGACCATCCCGCCGCCGCCACCTTCCGGCGGCCACCCTCCTCCCGGACCACTGCCGCCTTCGTCCCCGCACCACCGCCCCAAATCTCCCCATTATCGCCCCCACTCCGAACAGCAACCGGCGACCACCTTGCCTTCCCTCGCCACCACCCATCTCGTGAACTTCCTCCCCCGAATAATCCGCCTCCGTCCTCCCCTCAAGTTTCACCCAAGCACCAAGCGGGGCCGCCTCCACTACCTCTACCCCAAGCAGTGGAGCGTCGACCCTCCTCTCCCGCGAGAAGCTATGCCTCCTCAACATCCTTTCCCTGAACAACGTTGCCTCCTCTATTTCCTTGATCCAGCCGTGAAAATTTGACAGATGAGATTTGTTAGACTATTGCAGAAAATCCTACTCGAGTTCTTAGATCTAGGTCTTAAGCGATGATATGTTGAGGACATGGCTTGTGACAACATTCAAGAACATGAGATGTGTAGCTCTAAAATCTATGTATAGTCTATTGGTTAATCTGGGAAGGGTTCCTTAATAACAATGTTGGGTCATCAAGGATCATTCAAGCCTGAATTGGTACAACTTAAAAGTGAGCAAACAATAAATAGGTTTATTTTGATGGTGTACTGAAGATTACGATTATTGCGGTCAATACTCATTTTTTCATTTCAAGTATCAGTTAGTTCATTGTTTCTGCGTCACATGGGTTTGAGACTGGGGAAACAATTTTATGTGTTATGTAGGGGTGGTATGCATCTCCTCCAGTGGCACGATGCAATACTTGTTGTAGGGTTGCGTTAGCTACATGAAAAATTCAAACACCAGCAAGTCAACAGTTTGTTATTTGAAAGATGCTTAGACTTCAAATATTTCTTATATATTTGATAGTAGAGTTGTAGCAACTTCCCAAATTTCTCAATATCATGTCCAATAGTGTTTATAATCTTCCTTTCATAGATCTTTACTCACACTTTAAAAGTGTTGTTGATACCAAATGTATGCGAGCTTGATGGAGCAATTGAGTTACATAGATTTTTATATACAGATTCCCTTTGTTTGTACTCCCTCCGTTCCACGATAGGTGGCACATAATTTGAAAACAGAAGTCGCGATTTAGGTGGAGTATGTCGTAGCACTCAAGTTGACATATTTTAGTATTCACTTAGGAGAGGGGATCTCAGGCTCCTTAAGCAAGCCCTTGATAGATATGAACTCCAGGTCTACCAAGATTACTGAAGAAAATGTGAGTGTAAACTTGAAGGTGTCTTTGTCACAGTTTTACAGAATGAACCAATCATTTTCATTTTGCTTTCTTCCGCAGCCATATCGTCCAGAGGAAGAAGGAACCATCTAAGGCCCATCAAATCAAGCTAGAGATCTCTGCATCCATTGTCTAGTAGCAGTTTTGCCAAAGGTGACTTATTTGTGTGCCTAACAAGTTTGGGTGCTTTTCCTCATGGGTAGGTCATAACCTCAACCTTTAGGTTACTGTAAACAAGTTTGGAATGACAAGAATATCATTTTTAACTGTTTTGTTACTATTCCTAGAATGGAACGAGCTGTGTACATCAGTCTGATTCAAATCCTTTTCATATCCAATGAATGAGCTGTGTATAGCATCGGCCTTGATTCAAACTCCTTTTACTAAATAAGTTCATAGTGTGTGTGCTGCTACAGCCAACGCACAACAGCAAGGCAAACAAAGAAGGCACTAGAACACTTGTTCTTATGTGATGTAAAAATTGCATTTTTATTGTGCTTACATGTTCATGTTACAACATGTTTATTGTGGTATGAGAGCTTCATTTTGTTTTCGGTCTGATGCAGGTTTCCCAAACATACACTAGTTGATGGAGGTTTGGATGATGTACAAGCTGCTGAAGGTTTGCAAGATCTACAATTAAGTTGGTGGAGTGATAATGTAATGTGCCTTGTTTGTTGAACCTGGAGATATTGGCACGTTCTACTCATTTTGGTGGTTGTTTTGGCTCATTTAGGTCATGTGTCACATCTAGAAACATATCTACTTATCCCTTTGTGGCACTACATCTTGTATCTATGACACATCTAGAAACATATATGTACTCCTTTAGTGGCACAACCTGCTTATATACATGGTCTTATATTTATCGAATGGAGTTTTAAGATTTTGAGGAGGCCTATATGTTGCTATGAAGTGTATGTATAAATTGTGTGATGTGTCCTGATTGGCTGAACATAATGAATGGATATTACATCAGGGATGCCCACAATAGTTTGCTAGTGAAATTAAAGTGCTGGCATAATAACTGTTGAATAAACATGCTTGTGCAGGTAGTTGAACTGCCGACGATTGTAGTATCATGTGCAACTACCAATCTGCCGGGAGAAAATGGACTGCGGGCAAATACACATGATAGGACAGGGAAACTGCCAGGAGAAGATAATATGCCGGAAAAGTAATCCTCGGCAGCCGTTCTCGTGGCAGTTCTATCTGCCGGGAGAAACACTGTGCCGGCAGTTTGTATGCCCTTATAAGTGTCTTCTCCTGGCAGTTTTTCTGTCCTTACATCAGTGTTGTGGTGTAGTGGATGCTGATGTTTTGAATGTTTGGCAAGCTCGATCTAATGACTACTCGATAATTCAGTGTGCCATGCTTTACGGCTTAGAACCGGGACTTCAAAGACGTTTTGAACGTCATGGAGTATATGAGATGTTCCAAAGTTGAAGTTAATATTTCAAGCAAATGCCCGGGTTGAGAGATATGAAGTCTCCAACAAGTTCTATAGCTGCAAGATGGAGGAGAACAGTTCTGTCAGTGAACACATACTCAAAATGTCTGGGTATTATAATCAATTGACTCAGCTGGGAGTTGATCTTACAATTGAATGTGCCATTCACTGAGTTCTTAAATCACTACCACCAAGCTACAAAGGCTTCGTGATAAACTATAATATGCAAGGGATGAACAAGACAATTCCCGAGCTCTTCGCAATGCCTAAGGCTGCAAAGGAAGAAATCAAGAAGGAGCGCCATGTGTTGATGGTTAACAAGACCACTAGTTTCAAGAGAAAGGGCAAGGCAAAGAAAGGGAACTTCAAGAAGAATGGAAAGCAAGTTTCCACTCCCGGAAAGAAGCCCAAAGCTGGACCCAAGCCTGAAATTGAGTGCTTCTACTGCAAAGGGACTGGTCACTGGAAGCGGAACTGTACCAAGTATTTGGCAGATAAGAAGGATGGCAAAGTGAACAAAGGTATATTTGATATACATGTTATCGATGTGTACCTTACTAATGCTCATATTAGTGCCTGGGTATTTGATACTGGTTTGGTTGCTCATGTTTGTAACTCAAAACAGGAGCTATGGATTAAATGAAGATTGGCTAAGGACGAGGCGACGATGGGCGTCAGGATTGGTTCCAAGGACGATGTGATCGCCGTCGGCACGCTACCTCTACATCTACCTTCGGGATTAATTGTAGACCTGAATAATTGTTATTTGGTGCCAGCATTGAGCATGGACATTATATTTGGATCTTGTTTAGTGTGAGACAGTTATTCATTTAACACAGAGAATAATGGTTGTTCTGTTTGTATGAGTAATATCTTTTATGGTCATGCACCCTTGAAGACTGGTCTATTTTTGTTGAATCTTCACTACTAGGAAAATGCATATAGGTAGACATTTAGCAGTAGCGTTGGTTAGATACCCATCGCTACTGCTATTTAGCAGTAGCGCCGGCCAGCACAAGCGCTACAAGTGCACGTTAGCAGTAGCGCTGGATTTCACAGCCAGCGCTCCTACTAATGGGCCACGCTCTCGGGCCCCCGTTGTAGCTTTAGCTATAGCGCTCGGCCGCCTACCCCGCGCTGCCGCTAAGCCCACCTCTCTGCTTCCCCCCGCGCCGGCCTGCGCACCACCCCTCCTCTCACTCACACTCACACGCTCACACCAGATCGAATCCCAGTCGTCCCCCGATCCGTCCGTCGCCCCCGCGTCCTACTCCGGCCGCCCTCCCCGACGCCGCCCCTCCTCCCCTGCCGGCGGCCCCCTGCACCGGCCCTCCTCCCCTGCCGGCCGCCCCCA
>NC_041383.1:49823392-49847414 GCF_002162155.2 Triticum dicoccoides
CCCTCCCACCCCCGCGTCGGCCCTCCTCCACCGAGAGGTATACTCCTCCCTCCTTCCTCCTCCTCCCTCCCTCCCTAGTTATAGTTATTAGAGAGTAGTTAATTTTTAGGTGTTTTAGTTGAATTTGTAGGTGTTTTAGTTAAATAATGTAGGTGCTTTAGTTGAATTTCTAGGTGTTTTAGTTAAATTTGTAGGTGTTTTAGTTAAAAAGGTAGGTTCTTAGAATAATGTAGGTGTCCTTAGAATAATGTTGAATTTGTTTTAGGTGTTTTAGTTTTATTAGGTGTAGTTAATAGAATTTTAGGTGGTTTAGTTGTTTTAGGTGCGGTTAACAGAATTTTAGGTGTTTTAGTTGTTTTAGGTGTAGTTAACAGAATTCTAGGTATTTTTTTAGTTAAAACAATTGTTGTTATTTTTTTAGTTAAAGCAATTTTTCCCGTTTTATGCAAATTTGCAGTGGACATGTCATATTTTGAACATGTCACATTTTGGACATGTCATATTTTTTTTGAGTGGCCTATGTTTTGCCAGAAATGTCGATTCGTTTACATTCTGACAAATTTCAGGCGCTCAATTGGTCCTGTTTTTAGCAAAGGTCATGTCAAATTTTGCTAAGTGTTTATTAATTTTGTTTTCATAATTAAGCATTTTGTTCTCGACGTCGACGATGCCTACCCCGCATCCTCGTCGTCGACTCGGCGGAGGACTCCTGCTTGAGCCGAGGGGCCATGTCCGGGACTGGGCTCCGCCGGGCTGGTACTGGGTTGTGCTACCTACTGGTGAGCGCACCTTCGTGAGGAGCCAGCCCGTCGTCGACCCGGAAGCTTCTTTGGTGGCGGTCACGTGGGCCTGCATCGGTGGAGAGGCTTCAGTCCCCCGCGCAGGTGGTTCAACACCGTGTCACGGAGGAGAACGCGCACGTCCAACACTACTTGGTTGCATTGGCGAACGGACGGTTCTCCAATACCTGGCAGATTATTTGGGGATCTCACCGGAGCTATCATCCGGTGATGGTTCCTTCTCTTTGGGTGTCCACCGCGGCCCATTGAACCTAGAGGAGCTATTATTCGAGGTGTATTAGTCTTATTATATGATGATCTTTGCTACAAACTACTATATATGTATTCGATGATGGATTATTAATTACCTATTAGTTATTTGTTTATTGAATGCAAAAGATGAGCGTGGTTTGTGCTACAAACTACTACATATGTATTCATGATGGGTTATTAATTACCTCTTAGGAAATGTCTGACGACGAAACGGAATTCGCTTTGTGCGATTACTGCGAAGATAAGCGCGATATTTGCGACATGCCTCACCTGGTAGAAGGTCGGCGCTTCAGCATCAAGCTCCAAGAGACCTTCGATGTTGATACGGTACGCAATGATGACAAGTGTTTTTTGTTATTTTTGCACGACTTCTCTGCTTCTTCAACGTGTAATTTCTGTCTTTTACAGTTCTACTAGCTTATCCCATGCCATGCAAGACGCTATGTCTTGGAGAAGATGGGTTTTAAAGATCATGAAAGCACGAAGACAAAGATAATTCAACTAAGGACCCATCATGGTTATGATTTTGCTGTAAAACTATACAATTCTGTGAAGTCATCCAATTTTGGTTGCCCGAATTGGGAAGCCCTTTCCAAGGCATATGATTTTCATGAGGGTATGCTTCTCACCTTCGATCTTGGTGATCCTGACATAGACAAAAATGATATGACCATTTGGGTCCTTGTTGACACGCTTCCAGTTCTCCCGCTGTGTGAGTTTCTTAAACATATTTACTAAGTAATTTATATTGCTAATTTCAAAATATTTGACAGCTTTTTTCCATTGACAGCTTATTTTCATTCTTCAAAAAATGTACGGAAGATGGTAGACAGAACCTACTACTACAATGATGAAGCACAATTAACTTATAAAGATAAAGATGGTCTTATCACTTTTTTTACTGATCTTCAGAATTACAATAGCTATTATCGAATTCCTCAAAACTATGGTCCATATGTGCCACTAGTGCATGCGGTGTGCTATGGTAACATCAATGGAGATATCATGGTAAGATTTTCTACTATTATGACATCCGTGCATCTTTGAACATTGCTAACTACAAAGTTATTACTATGTATTTGAACAGAAAATCCTGATGGACTGTGTGCCTCATCTGATGTTGCCAAGAGGTCGCGTTGAAGGTATGAGCTTACGTCCACCACGGCCAGGTCAGCCACAGTATCCACATCACTCCTGTCCATACCAGATTTGTAAAAGCGAGGAAGTCATGATAATAAATGATTGGAAAAAAAATGTTTCAACCATCGTAGAGAGCTACTTGGAAGCAACATTGTGCATAGGCCAAGACTTGGAGACAGGATGATCTCCGTTCTTCATTATGGAGAGTTCAGTTTCCTTAATGAAGAGTCAATGCCTATCTTGTTTTATGATATTTTACCTAAGAGAGGGTAGAGTAGGTCCTATGAGAGGAGTAGGTCCTAGGTAGAATGTGTTATGATGTGCTATAATGTGTCAGAGTTGATGAGGAGGATGAGGAGTTGTGATTATGACTAGTGACCAACTTGTTATATATATGATGTCTCATTGACGAACATTGTTTGGTGGTGATGACTACTGGTAATGAATATGCTATTTAAACAGACTAGTTCATGATGAGTTGTTATTGTATAAAAGATATATCTGTTTAAACATGTACAATGCCAAAATATTAAAAAACATAAATGTTAGCAGTAGCGCTGGCCTAAAAACGCGCTACTAGTAGTTGAACTTACCATTAGCGCTGGTCTAGAAACACGCTACTGCTACAAAATAGTTGTAGCTCCGTAGCAGTAGCGCTGGTACCCGCGCTACTGGTAGCACAAAAACAAGCGCTACTGGTAAGCTTTTCTCTAGTAGTGCTCGATTATGATGATACACATATTCATAATATTGATGCCAAAAGATGCAAAATTGATAATGATAGTGCAACATATTTGTGGCACTGCTTTTTAGGTCATATTGGTGTAAAGCGCATGAAGAAACTCCATAAAGACGGACTTTTGGAATCACTTGATTATGAATCATTTGATATTGCAAACCATGCCTCATGGGCAAGATGACTAAAACTCCGTTCTCCAGAACAATGCAGCGAGATAATGACTTATTGAGAATAATACATATGGTATGCGGTTCGATGAGTGTTGAGGCACGCGGCGGGTATCATTATTTTCTGAGCTTCACACATGATTTGAGCAGATATGGGTATATCTACTTAATGAAACACAAGTCCGAAACATATGAAAAGTTCGAAGAATTTTAGATTGAAGTGGAGAATCATCGTAACAAGAAAATAAAGTTTCTACAATCTGATTGTGGGGGCGAATATTTGAGTTACAAGTTTGGCCTTTATTTAAAACAATGCGGAATAGTTTCATAACTCACGCCACCTGGAACACCACATCATAATGGTGTGTCTGAACATCGTAACCGCACTTTATTAGATATGGTGCGATCTATGATGTCTCTTACCAATCGACCACTATCTTTTTGGGGTTATGCATTAGAGACAACTACATTAACATTAAATAGGGCACCGTCTAAATCTGTTGAGATGACACCGTATGAACTATGGTTTGGCAAGAAACCTAAGTTGTCGTTTCTTAAATTTTGGGGTTGCAACACTTATGTCAAAAGGCTTCAGCCAGATAAGCTCGAACCCAAATCAAAGAAGTGTGTCTTCATATGATACCCAAAGGAAACAATTGGGTACACCTTCTACCATAGTTCCGAAGGCAAGATCTTTATTGCCAAGAATGGAACATTTCTAGAGAAGGAGTTTCTCTCGAAAGAAGTGACTGGGAGGAAAGTAGAACTTGATGAGGTAATTGTACCTTCTCTCAACTTGGAAAGCAGCACATCAGAGAAATCTTTTCCCATTATGCCTACACCAACTAGAGATGAAACTAATGATGATGATCAAGAAACTTCAGATCAATTTGCTACTGAACCTCGTAGGACGAACAGAGCATGTTTCGCACCAGAGTGGTACGGTAAACCTGTTCTGGAAATCATGTTACTAGACCATGGCGAACATATGAAATATGAAGAACCTATGATGAGCCCAAATTCCGATAAATGGCTTCAGGCCATGAAATCTGAGATAGGATCCATGTATGAGAACAAAGTATGGACTTTGGTGGACTTGGTCGATGATCGACAAGCCAGTGAGAATAAATGGATCTTCGAGAACAAGACTAACGCTGATGGTAATGTCATCGTCTACAAAGCTCGACTTGTCGCGAAAGGTTATCGACAAGTTCAAGGGTTGACTACGATGAGACCTTCTCACCCGTAGCCATGCTTAAGTCAGTCTGGATCATGTTAGCAATTGCCACATTTAATGATTATGAAATCTGGCAAATGGACAGCCAAACTACATTCCTGAATGAATTTCTTAAAGAAGAGTTGTATATGATGCAACCATAAGGTTTTATCGACCGTAAAGGTGCTACCAAAGTGTGCAAACTCTAGCGATCCATCCACTACAAGAAATATGTCAACTAGTAACCTTCTGTCAGTGACCCTGGAAGAATTGGTCGTAGATCTATGACCATTTGAGACCAATTGGTCAAAATCTGTTCGGGGGGCTCCAAACCCTAAATCATTGCGACCATTTTGGTCAGAAAGGTCACAATTTCCTTACACGAAATGGTCATAAAGCAAATAGTGATGGTCCGCTGCCTTATTACTAGTTGTTAATGACCAATATAGATGGTCATGGCCTTGTAGATTGTGGTGGGTTGTGATGACTAGGCGCCATCTCATCAGTTTTGCTTATGTGTCATGTCCATGTGTCAATTTTTGCCCTAGGTTGTGAAGCAACCTATATTTCCGTTATTCCAAAAATTCACAAAAAATTCTCATAAATTGTTTGGATCATATCTTCATCAAATATGTCAAAAACCTTCCTTGCCTAGTTCAAAAATAACTCAACAATATTCATTTTCCTATTCTGTTTAGAGCAGCACTTTATGAAGGAAGTACCATTTTGTCATGTATAAATGGTATCCATTTTCTACAGTGCTTTCCACTACCACAAATAACCATCCTCCACCAAATGCTAGCTCAATCCATTCATTATTTTGAGCCCAGCTTCAACATTCGTATTTATGTCCAGTGTGGTACTTTGCAAAGCAAGTACCACCTAGGCTCCTTCTTTTGAGCTGAAAATTTGTGAAGACGGTCTTCTTAGTAACTGATCATCCTCAGCCAAAACTCACGCCCATTATCCATGTGAAAACATTTCCCGTACCGCTAATCAAACACTTGGCTGCTTATTCATGTTTGAGCATCGATCGGTCTCCTCATGAGAATCTTATGTTGTGATTTTCTTCCTAGCACCTACCTAGGGAGTGCCCAACCCACTAGACATGCCTAGGCCACCCAGAACACATGGCAACGCCACGGTCACGCGGTGACCATGCGGCGGGCATGCGAGTTTACGCGCTCTAGAGTTGGGGCCCTCGGCCACCGTCCAAACCTCAACGTATCGCCACCAAACCATGTATTTATGATTAAGTAGGTACTTATGTAACTAGAAATGATTTTTGGAAAAAATAAAGATCAAACTATGAGGCAGCTGCAGTTCAAATTTGACCCGCTTCTTGCTAGATCGGCGGGAATTTGTCTTTTTCATCAGAGGTGGATTAAAACTTTTGACACCCAACTATTTTGTCAATTGTGCATTAAATATAGCCTAGTATTTTATCAATTTGGTTTGGTCCAATTTTGCACCAAATATATGGTAGTTCCTTCACAAAAAAATCTCATTTCGGGCACTCGAAAAATGGAAAATGAATTTTTCGTCCAAAGAAAATGAAAACTCCCTTAAGCAACATTGTTTGTCATTCCAATATGCACCCTTGTGCAAAGTATGAGATCATTTGAACAAACTATGCCATGAATGTGGCCATAAGATTGATCATTTGGCTTGAAAGCCATGAATCTTCACACTTGATAGCTCATTTCTGAGAGCACTTTTTTAAAATAATTGCCATATTACAAGTTTATTATTTTTCCTGGAAACTTGTTCACATATAATGACGCAATGTGAAGGTTTTCCAATTTTTGATTTTTTTTGAATTTTTTATGCCAGTTTCAAAATGCGGTCAAAACGACGAGCTTGACCGTTCCTAGCTAGTGGTTGAATCTTGGAATATTTTTATGTTTCTTTGATTAAATAGATACTTATGTACCTAGAAATGATTTTGGAAAAAATAAAGATCAAAGTACGAGGTAGCTACAGTTCAAATTTGACCCGCTTCCAACTGAATCCGCGGGAATTTGTCTTTTTCACGAGAGGTGGATCAAAACTTTTGACACCCAACCATTTGATCAATTGTATATTAAATATGGCCTAGTATTTTAGAAAATTAACTTGGTACAATTTTGCAACAAATATATGGTAGTTCCTTCACAAAAAAACCTCAGTTCGGGCACTCAAAAAATGGAAAATGAATTTTTCGTCCAAAGAAAATGAAAACTCCCTTAAGCAACAATTTTTGTCATTTCAGTATGCACCCTTGTGCACAATATGAGATCATTTGAACAAACTATGCCATGAATGTGGCCATAAGATTGATCATTTGGCTTGAAAGCCATGAATCTTCATGCTTGATAGCTCGTTTCTGAGAACGCTTTTTTTAAATAATTTCCGTATTACAACTTTATTATTTTTCCTGGAAACTTGCTCACATATAATGACGCAATGCGAAGGTTTTCCAATTTTTTATTTTTTTTGAATTTTTTATGCCCATTTCAAAATGCGGCCAAAACGGCGGGCTTGACCGTTCCTAGCTAGTGGTTGAATCTTGGATTTTTTTTATGTTTCTCTTATTAAATATATACTTATGTACCTAGAAATGATTTTTGGAAAAAAATAAAGATCAAACTACGAGGTAGCTACAGTTCAAATTTGACCCGCTTCCAACTGAATCGGCGGGAATTTGTCTTTTTCACGTGAGGTGGATCAAAACTTTTGACACCCAACCATTTGATCAATTGTATATTAAATATGGCCTAGTATTTTAGAAAATTGACTTGGTACAATTTTGCAACAAATATATGGTAGTTCCTTCACAAAAAAATCTCATTTCGGGCACTCGAGAAATGGAAAATGAATTTTTCATCCAAAGAAAATGAAAACTCCCTTAAGCAACATTGTTTGTCATTCCAATATGCACCCTCGTGCACAATATGAGATCATTTGAACAAACTATGCCAATGTGGCCATAAGATTGATCATTTGGCTTGAAAGCCATTGATCTCCACACATGATAGCTCGTTTCTGAGAACACTTTTTTAAAATAATTGCCGTATTACAAGTTTATTATTTTTCCTGGGAACTTGGCCACATATAATGACACAATGCGAAGGTTTCCCAATTTTTTGTTTCTTTTTGAATTTTTTATGCCCGTTTCAAATGCGGTCAAAACGGCGGGAATGACCGTTCCTAGCTAGTAGTTGAATCTTGCAAAACTTTTGATGTTTCTCTGATTACATAGGTACTTATGTAACTAGAAATGATTTTTGGAAAAAATAAAGAGCAAACTATGAGGCAGCTCCAGTTCAAATTTGACCCGCTTCCTCCTGAATCGGCGGGAATTTGTCTTTTTCACCAGAGGTGGATCAAAAATTTTGACACCCAACCATTTGATTAATTGTATATTAAATATGGCCTAGTATTTAGAAAATTGATTTGGTACAATTTTACAAAAAATATTTGGTAGGTTCTTCACAGAAAACCTCATTTTGGGCACTTGAAAAATAATTCTTTTACAAAAAACTCATTTCTGAGAACATTTTTTTATGATATTTGCATTATTCAAAGTTTGTTATTTTTACTGAAAAATTGGTCACACTCGGTGACACAATGCAAAGGCTTTTGATTTCTATTCGTTTTTATAAATTTCCTAAGCCGTCCAATAGCAGACATAATTTAACATCTTATTTTTAATCGGTTATGACCAATTTAAATGGTCTTAAAATCATCAAAAGAGTACTGCGCTCTGATTGGTCCAAATCCATCTCACGCGGATCGTGGATTAAGCACCGTCGGATGCACCTGGATCCAACGGCAGCCCACACCCCCCCTCGTCGATCTGGCCCCCCTCCCGAATCATCCTTGCCCACCCACGAAACCCTAGCTCACTTTTCCCCATCGCCACCGCCGCTCCCGCTCCCTTTTCCCCATCTCCGCCGCCGCTCCCACTCCCTTCCGCACTGCTCCCGCTCCCTCTAACGACCTTCACAGCCGCGACCTATCCACCCCGCACGCACGCCCAGCAGGCAGACCATGGCGCTCTCCGTCTCCTCCCTCGCCACGGCCTTCTCCCACCTCTCCCTTCCCTCCACCTCCGTTCCCCACCCGCTCCCTCTCCTCCGCCTCCACCCCACCACCCGCCGTGCCGCTCGCCTCATCCTCTCCGCCTCCGGGGCCGATGCCCTGAGCCGGTCGAGGCGGAGGCGCCTGCTGCCGACGACGGCCCCGAGGAGGTGCTCGCGGTCGAGGCCGAGGAGGACGCGCTCTCCGGGCTGACGCTGCGCAAGTACGTGAAGCAGCGGCCACCAACTCAGCTCCGGCCACTGCCCCATGCGTCGACCCTTCTTCCTCGACCCCGACGACGAGTTGATCCATGGAATTCCTTCTCCTGTCTTGTTGTGATTCCTGTGTTGGTTTGATTTGTTTTATTTTTTGTGCAGATTTCTCTGATCTGATCTGGACGAGCTGTTGATGCTCCTGCAGGTGGATGACGAGGTCTCATGGCTGCTCCCTGCTGCTCCTCCTCCAACCACATGACTTGGTGTTGTGAGCTCATGTCATCTCATCTCTTCTCACATGAGCTCATGTCATCTCATCTCATGATCTTGATAGCAAGCCGGATCGTAGGAATTTGGATCATGCTGTCGAGTCGTTTTACATTTTATATACATGTGTGTTCCTTGGTCGTGTTCCTATCTCTCTGGCCATGTCTACGCAATTTGCATAAATTGCACTGTAGAGAAAGTACCTGGTGGATCCTTGAGCCTATCTAGCTCCCCAGCCGAGGGCACTGGCTAGCCACCGGAAACTTGCACCGGTGTGGCGCATGTATTTCGTATCGATGCGTACGTACTGAGTTGGGCAAGGGCCCTAGCACACGCTGACATTGTACATATATGGAAGAATATGTTGAGATCCTGAAATAATGTTAGCACTCTTAACTTTTCGTGTCATTAGCGTTTTTGTCAGACAAGACTTGCATGTTTTTGCTCAAGCTTATACATTACTTTTCTTGCAATTAGTATAGCATTATAAGTTTATAACCTGGAAGGGAAGGCTCCTTCGCAACCGCTTGAGCAGCGGTGCAGCACCATTCCACAATGAGCTCCCTAATTTGGCTAGAACAGGGGCTACTGTTCTTACTTCTTCCGCCTAATTCATATGGTTCTGTTGTGAACCAATCCTAATTGCCAAAATATTCCATCATTGTATGCCATAGAAGAACCATACAAATCAGTTATCCCGGACTACCGCTATGATTTTCTTTTGGTGTATCATGCTATCTTTTAAACTTTTACGTGTTACCATGTATTTGCTTTTGGTGTATCATGCCTAAACTACTACGGTTGCCAAGCTAGCATCCATTGCATGAATCCTCATCAATTAATGGCCAATGTACACATAAACTCTATGGAACAATAATGATAGTGATCCAGCACAATGGTTTACTTAATTTCTTTGCACTACCTTGCTGTTTGACCGCTATTTTTATGGTTTGGATGTATATACGAGATGGTGGGCTATTGGATGTGGATTGTCAGTCCACGACAAGACTGAGCATTCTTTTATCAACTTGTTGTACACTTGCTTTGCTTGAGGATACTATATAACTTGCGCCTTTTAACTTGATGTGCATAGCATGCAATTTTTTAATGTATCAAATTCACACTGTCTGAATCCTACTACCCATTTCTGTACAATATCACATTCCAGCAGTCGGCAGCCGGCCATTTCTTCTGCTCCTCACTTCTGATTCCTGCGTTTGTTTGTTTGCTTGTTTTGTGTGCAGGTTGCTCCGGTGCTGCTGCTGCTCCCTCCTTTGCTCTGCCTCCTCCTCCTAGCTGCTGCTCCCTCCTCTGCTCTGCCTACTCCTCCTAGCTACTGCTCATGGAAGGTTTGAAATCTCCCTCCCTCTCTCTCTCTCCCTCCCTCTCTCTCTCATGGAAGGTTCCGGTTTGATCTGACAAACCACTTCTTATTTGTTATTATGCGTGCAGCAGCGACAAGGTTCGTTCGGTACCGCAGCAGAACGAGGAGCTACATCTTCAAGGTCAGCAGCAGCAGCAGCTACAAGGATGCAGGGACGCCACCATGGATGAAAGAGCAGCTCAATTTGGTAGCCCCCCCTCTCTCTGATGCATAAGTGACAAGTTTTTTTGCTGCTAGGTCCAGACCACACCTACTATACTACTATCAGTTTCATTTCTACTAGTTGATGAGTGTGGGAATTTTTGTTGTTGATGAGCACATGTTGCACATAGCAGCCGTAGCTACTCAAGTCCCTAGTTGCACGGCAGTGCTCAATTCTAGCCTCCTTGTGTAGCTCAATAAGAATTGGATGCCAACTCCTCAAAAGCATTCTGTCAACATAAATAAACATCATTTTTCAGCAACTAGGCACATCATTTTACCACATAGAAATGCACTTCTGTTTCTTAAATTGCTACGGCGCATTCGCCAATCCTGCCAACTAATAAAGTGTATTCTAGTTTGAAGGTTTACTGTTTCATAATAGCCAAATAAATAGCCTGCATTTAATAATTCTGATCATGAAAAATATGCCACAGTAAACTTTGAAACAATGTTGATAACAGTTTCACACAGTTGTGCCCCTTTATATTGCTTGCTCTCACTCAATAGGCACCATTTGTGCATTTCTGTTCCATATCTCTTACCCTGATGTTGAAAAAGTAATTAAGTCTTGAACTACTTGAATCATTGATGTGTTGTAAATGTATGCTCGGTTCTATATGCGAAGGTGGACACTATCTTTGCTTCTTGTGTCTTGAATAAATAAATAAAATTCTGTAATGATGATCTGAAATGTCACACAGGTGACCATTTGTGTTGTTGCTGCCGTCGTGCCGGTTGGAGGTGCTGCTGCTGCATCTGGCGGAGCTGCAGCTGCCGCCCCAAAGGGCAACCTTCATCAAACACAACCCCATAACAGGGCCTCAAGGTTCTCTGCCCCATCGCCCCTCTTTCTAAATTACTTAAACGAAAATGGCTAGGCCTGATGTGCCTCTTGTATCTGTTGCTTGATTTGTTATGATTTGATTCACCAAGAGTGATTCTTCTACAGTCTTGTAGTATAGTTAAATGGAATAATGAGGGATGTTTCGAATTTGGTTATTGCTAGAATAATTCATCGACTTGAGATATGCTGGGATGTTTTGCCTGTCCTTACTGAAGAAGATGAGAATGGAATTTAATTGGATGGTCCCTTTCATCGTGCTTAATTATGTTCTGCTTCAGTTTACTGCCTTATTATGTTCTGCTTGAGTTGACACTATTTATGTACAAACCTGGGTTTATACTCTTTGCTTCTCGTAATCACTCATCGGTTGGGCTGTTTACTTAATGTATTTGTTGTCCGGTTGCTTCATCATATTTCCTGATGTACTTCTACATATATATGTTGGTTGTAATCTGCTTGAACGATCCAAGTACTTGATATTCCATTCTGTTCTTGTAGGTGAATGGAGCTTGTGTTGTTGATAGAACACCGTTGATGACTTCTTCCTATGTTGAAGAGCATGTTCCGTCGTATCCAAGAGTAGATAGCTTTAACTTGGCAGAGCGTTTTATTTTTCAATCGCAATATTTGTGATTGTGTGGAATATTGAATGGTTATGTATGTGAAGTTTTAAGTTCCTGGGCATGCAATATTTGTAGGTTAAACTGGTTGTTGTGATGTGAACGAGTGTACGGAGTTTCACATGTTCTGTTTTGTACATAATATATTGTAATAAACCCTATTTTGGTTGTTATTTGAAGATTTTCATATTCTTTTCTTCTTTCTGTTTGATATATACTGCTTAAAAAGCGATGTGGATCTACTGCCAGGAAAAATCTGACAATTGGGACCCATCTAAAAACTGGACCAAAAAAAAACCTCGAAAATAAAAATGAAATGGACCGCAAAAGGCCATTCCTAGAAAATAAAAAGGCCAAATTGTTGGGCCAGGCCCATGTAGATAGAGAAAATTAATAGAGAAAATATACAGTAAAAAGGCCGAATTGTTGGGCTAGGCCCATGTAGAAAACCGAATTGGACCGGGCTGAATCTTGTGCCACATCAGCTTGCCACGCTGGATGCCTACGTGGCCTGGGGAGGTCGCTATAGTCAGTTTACGACTGCCAGCTTTTGACCTTCTCTTTTTGGTCACAAAAAGGTCGTAAATGAAAAACCATGACCTTTCAGTGACCAATAGTCAAGGTCACTAGTTGACATATTTCTTGTAGTGATCTATGGACTGGCGCAAGCATCTCGGAGTTGGAATATACGCTTTGATGAGGTGATCAAAGCATATGGTTTTATACAGACTTTCGGTGAAGCATGTATTTACAATAAAGTGACTGGGAGCTCTATAGAATTTCTAATATTATATGTAGACCACATATTGTTGACTGGAAATGATGTAGAATTTCTGGATAGCATAAAAGGATACTTGAATAAGAGTTTTTCAATGAAAGATCTCGGTGAAGCTGCTTATATATTGGGCGTCAAGATCTATAGAGATAGATCAACACGGTTAATATGACTTTCACAAAGAACATACCTTGACAAAGTTTTGAAGAAGTTCAAAATGGATAAGTCAAAAAAGGGTTCTTGCCTGTGTTGCAAGGTGTGAAGTTGAGTCAGACGCAAAGCCCGACCACTGTTGGGAAACGTAGCATACAATTTAAAAAAATTCCTACGCTCACGCAAGATCTATCTAGGAGATTCATAGCAACGAGAAGGGGAGAGTGTGTCCATGTACCCTCGTAGACCGAAAGTGGAAGCGTTAGTTTAACGTGGTTGATGTAGTCAAACGTCTTCACGATCCAACTGATCAAGTACCGAATGTACAGCACCTCCGAGTTCAGCACACGTTCAACTCGATGACGTCCCTTGAACTCTTGATCCACCAGAGGGTCGAGGGAGAGTTTCGTCAGCACGACGGCATGGTGATGGTGATGGTGATGTGATCTGCGTAGGGCTTCGCCTAAGCACTACGACGATATGACCGAAAGAGTAAACTGTGGAAGGGGGCACCGCATACGGCTAAGAGAACAATTGATGTGCTATGGGGTGCCCCCGCCCCCGTATATAAAGGAGGAGAGGGAGGAGGCCGGCCATAGGGGTGAGCCATAAGGGGGGAAACCAACTAGGACTCCTAGTCCTAGTCGGCCCCCCTTTCATTTCTTTTGGAGGGGAAAAAGGGAAGGAGAAGGAGAGGGAGAGGGAGAAGGAAAGGGGGCTGTGCCCCCTCCCCCTTGTCCAATCGGGTGCCCTTGGGGGCGCCACCCCTTGTGGGCTCCCCTCTCTCTCCCATATGGCCCATGTAGGCCCATTACTTCCCCGGGGGGTTCTGAGGAATGTCCCGGTACTCCGAAAGATACCCGAAACGATCCGGAACCATTCTGGTGTCCGAATAATATCGTCCAATATATCAATCTTTACCTCTCGACCATTTCGAGACTCTTCGTCATGTCCGTGATCTCATCTGGGACTCCGAAAAAACTTCAGTCACCAAAACACATAACTCATATAATACATATCGTCATCAAACATTAAGCGAGCAGACCCTACGGGTTCGAGAACTATGTAGACATGACAGAGACACCTCTCCGGTGAATAACCAATAGCGGAACCTGGATACTCATATTAGTTCCCAGATATTCTACAAAGATCTTTATCGGTCGAACCGCAATGACAACATATGTTATCCTCTTTGTCATCAGTAATGTTACTTGCCCGAGATTCGATTGTCGGTATCCTCACACCTAGTCCAATCTCTTTACCGGCAAGTCTCTTTACTCGTTCCGTAATGCATCATCCTGTAACTAACTCATTAGTCACATTGCTTGCAAGGCTTCTCATGATATGTATTACCAAGAGGGCCCAGAGATACCCCTCCAATACTAGGAGACAAGTCCTAATCTCGATCTATGCCAACCCAACAAACACCTTCAGAGACACCTGTAGAGCACCTTTATAATCACCCAATTACGTTGTGACGTTTATAGCACACAAGGTGTTCCTTCGGTATTTGGAATTGCATAATCTCATAGTTAACGGAATATGTATAAGTCATGAAGAAAGCAATAGAAATAAAACTTAACGACCATTATGCTAAGCTAACGGATGGGTCTTGTCCATCACATCATTCTCCTAATGATGTGATCCCGTTCATCAAATGACAACACATGTTTATGGTTAGGAAACTTAACCATCTTTGATTAACGAGCTAGTCTACTAGAGGCTTACTAGGGACACGGTGTTTTGTCTATGTATCCGCACATGTATCAAGTTTCCGGTTAATACAACTAGTCAGCAACCCGTGCCACTGCACGGGCTAGGAATTTTTGGAACTAAACATGGATTATGGTATGGTATATGTAATAGTACTTTTTGGTTTTTTAATTTTTTTCTATTAGATTATAGGGAATCAAAAGAATTGTGTTTCAAATATCTTATAACCATGTATTAGTTTGCTCAGTTTCAATGCAGGAAAAATATATTTCTTCTAAAATATATTATAGGGGGGTCTATATAATACTTTTTGGTTTATGAATTCCTTTTCTATTAGATTAGGTAAACATAAAAATTGCGTCTCAAAGATCATCGTGTAACCATATAATAGTTTGCTCTGTTTCCCTGTAGGAAAAAGTATATTTCTTTAGCTAATTTAAGGTTAGAGTTTGGATTCACTCTGTGAATCTCTGAGCTACGATTATCTTGTTATGTGTGTGAAAGAAATATGATTCTTTTAACGAATAGGTAATAGTGTTTCTAAAGGAACAGACAGTATAATAAAGTTCTTATACTTGTGAATGTCCAGGCTACATATGTAAGACAAATATATATAATCTATCTACTTCTTTAGAGTTCACCGTCTGCAGCAACCACATTGGTCTTTCATAAATCATGCACCAGAGCAACATACCCCTCTGTGTCTATGTGTATGATGTAAAGTCAATCAGGGACTAATTTAAGGTCTCTTAAAACGTTCTAAACGAAATACATAGTTTAAAATTGAGAATAATCAAAACACAGCAGCGAGTGGGTTTCTCAAGGAAGATTTAATATTACATGGCCAAACCACAACCGAAGAGTTCAATTAGCTATATGTGGAAATATACATGATGGCAGTCTGAGACCAGATAGTGTTATTATTGTGATCTGGGGCCTTCTACTAGGACTTAAACATGTCCATTAAACACTTCTGTGGCATTGGCACATTGTTTCTCAATTTCTTATCGTTTCCTATTGAGAAGCTCTTACAAAGGAGAAAAAAGCTAAGTTACACAGTACTGGACCAATTGATCTATCAATGATGCATATTTTGCAATTAGTAGACATGTCTAAGTCGCCTTCATTTGAAGTCATAAATTTTAACTTATATACTAAGTCCGATGATATAATTAATTAATATTTTATTGGCATATAAATAATTGTAAGAGTTGAGAGGCAAACTAAAAATACTCATAGAAACTACATGATATTAACAAAAAAAATGATTATCAAGAAAATTCTTGAATATAGTTAGTCTTACTGCAATAATTATTTGGAAAAAGCTGAACATAATGCTCTAAGGGAAACTCATTTTCTTCATGCAGTAACCTTGAAATTCAGAGTAAACAATTAGACGTATCTGTTCAAAAACTCCTTCAATTCTTGTAGTTTGTTTATATAAATATCACCAAGAACATCAAAATTTACTAATGAAGTTTGTAAGCCCACGACAATAAGGTATTATGTACTGAACGCCCATAAAAAGAGGACAAGATATAAAAGTAGGATGCATATACCGATATATTCACATCCATGTTCGAAACTGAGAGCACGACACCAAAATCTATTAGAGCGCACCGATCTAGCTAACTTCTGCTGTCAAGGCTGTTTGCAACCATATGAAAACATATAGGGGAAACAGAATTCAATTAAAAGCAACATAAGGGGCACCACAGACATATAATGAAACCATATAGGGAAAACAGATCTGAATCTTTTAGCTTAGTGTGTGCATGGCCTTCATGTCATCTTCTCTGATGCACCACCTATACTGAAGAAACCTCCATAGACTATGGTGTACTGTTCTGTACTATAGAGCCAGATCAATTTAATAACACCCATCCAATCAACCTGTTGGTTAGTACTCGTGCTATGGGCGTGGGGGTTGGGATCATTTGGGCGTCCGCAGCTGAGCTGAGAACATGGTTGAGCGATTTTTCTTTTTCACACAGCCAACATCATCCATGTACTAATTCCATCCATGAAGCATTAAGTACCATTAAAATATAAAAGAGATGCAGTGGTCTAAGTTAGAAGAAGACAAACCTGAGGGTGAGTGGGCGATAGATTTGCCGAAATTTTGCATCGTCATGATTGCTAGCTTGAATTCGTCCAAACATAAGAAATCCCCTGCCGTATCTGTCCTTCCCTACCAATATGTGGTGACCGTTGGAGAGATGGTGCCCAGTAATTTGTTGTTGAGGCACCGTAGGCAGATAGTCAATGTACAATATTGTTTATCTAGACTAAAAGGTAGATCACTGCGGCAAGCTGCTAGAATCCGACCATTGTGAGAGCAGCCTGCCATGGAAGATGGAGACGCGCAGGAAATTAGGGTTTTGGGTTTTAGCGACAGTGACGGAGAAACATCGCAGACTTTTAACGGTAAATCTCATCCAACGGCTTCAGATAGAGATGTTTTCCCTAATAAAAAATATTGATAGAGTCTCATGTGTCATCGACCGGATCGTAGCTTGCTTTTTTCCTTTTTAATAGTCATCAGAGTTTTTATTGAAAGAACAGATCCGTACTCTATTGTTTTTTTAGATTCTTTTTGTTTCACTAACGTTTGGACGTGTCAGATGCTTTTTTTGGGCATGGATGTTACGCAAGTTTCCTTTTATGTTGAGCGTAAATTTTACAATCCAACGGTGTAGTTAATTTTGATGATGTGAATTAATGAAAAAGCTTAAAAGGTGCCTCCAATTAGTAAATATAAGATTCTAGCATGAATAATAAACATTTATCATGATATAAGGAAATATAAATAACAACTTTATTATTGCCTCTAGGGCATATTTCCTTCAGTCTCCCACTTGCACTAGAGTTAATAATCTAGTTCACATCGGCATGTGACTTAACACCAATAGTTCACATATGTATGTGATTAACACTCATAGTTCACATCATCATGTGACCAATACCCAAAGGGTTTATTAGAGTCAATAATCTAGTTCACATCGCTATGTGATTGACACCCAAAGAGTACTAAGTTGTGATCATGTTTTGCTCGTGAGAGAAGTTTAGTCAACGGGTTTGCTGCATTTAGAGCCATGTATTTTGCAAAGTTTCTTTGTCTACAATGATCTGCATGGAGCTACTCTACCTAATTTCTCCCACTTTCAATATGTATCCAGATTGAGACTCAGAGTCATCTGGATCGTTGTAAAGCTTGCATCGATGTAACTCTTTACGACGAACTCGTTATCACCTCCATAACCGAAAAATACTTCCTTAGTCCTCTTAGGTAACTAAGGATAACTTTGACCGCTATCCAGTGATCCACTCCTGGATCACTATCGTACCCCTTTGCCAAACTTATAGCAAGGCACACAACTGGTCTGGTACATAGCATGACATACTTTATTGAACCTATGACAGAGGCATGGGGAATGACTTTCATTCTCTTTCTATCTTCTACAGTGGTCGGGTTTTGACTCTTACTCAACTTTACACCTTGTAATACAGGAAAGAACTCCTTCTTTGACTGATCCATTCTGAACTCTTTCAACATCTTGTCAAGTTATGTACTCATTAAAAAAACTTATCAAGCGTCTTGATCTATTTCTATATATTTTGATGCCCAATATGTAAGCAGCTTCATTGAAGTCTTTCTTTGGAAAAATCCTTTCAAACTCTCCTTTATGCTTTTCAGAAAATTCTAATCATTTCTGATCAACAATATGTCATTTACATATACTTATCAGAAAGGCTGTAGTGCTCCCACTCACTGTCTTGTAAATACAGGCTTCACCGCAAGTCTGTATAAAACTATATGCTTTGATCAACTCATCAAAATGTATATTCCAAGTCCGAGATACTTGCACCAGTCCATAGATGGATCGCTGGAGCTTGCACACCTTGTTAGCACCTTTAGGATCGACAAAACCGTCTATTTGCATCATATACAACTCTCCTTAGAGATAACCATTTAAGGGATGCAGTTTTGACATCCATTTGCCAGATTTCATAAAATATGGCAATTGCTAACATGATTCGGACGGACTTAAGCATCAGTACAGTTGAGAAAATCTCATTCTAGTCAACACCTTGAACTTGTCGAAAACCTTTTTGTGACTAGTCGAGCTTTGTAGATAGTAACACTACCATCAGCGTCCGTCTTCCTCTTGAACATCCATTTATTCTCAATGGCTTGCCAATCATCGGGCAAGTCCACCAAAGTCCACACTTTGTTCTCATACATGGATCATATCTCAGATTTCATGGCCTCAAGCCATCTGTCGGAATCTGGGCTCATCATAGCTTCTTCATAATTTGTAGATTCGTCATGGTCAAGTAACATGACTTCTAGAGCAGGATTACCGTACCACTCTGGTGTGGATCATGCTCTGGTTGGCCTATGAGGTTCTGCGGCAACTTGATCTAAAGTTTCATGATCATTATCATTACCAGTTGGTATAGACATCACGGGAATGGATTTCTCGGATGAGTGATGTCTACTATGCAACCTTCTTCTTGTAGAAGTTGTTGGGCCTCCAAGTGCACATGTTTCTAGGACAGTAGCAAATTTCACTCAAGTGGATGACCTAAGGTTTATCAATTCATGGGAGGCATTGGATGAAGATGGTCTCTCTCAAACAACCCTGCAACCAAATAACAAAGAGTCTCTTGTGTCCCCAACACACCCAATACAATGGTAAATTGTATAGGTGCACTAGTTCCACGAAGAGATGGTGATACAAGTGCAATATGGATGGTAGATATAGGTTTTTGTAATCTGAAAATATAAAAACAGCAAGGTAGCAAGCGGTAAAAATGAGCAAAAACGGTATTGCAATGCTTCGAAACAAGGCCTAGGGTGCATACTTTCACTAGTGCAAGTTCTCTCAACAATAATAACATAATAGGATCATATTACTATCCCTCAACATGCAACAAAGAGTCACTCCAAAGTCACTAATAGCGGAGAACAAATTAAGAGATTATTGTAGGGTGCAAAACCATCTCAAAGTTATTCTTTCCGATCAATCCATTGGGCTATTCCTATAAGTTTCACAAACGGCCCTAGAGTTTGTAGCAAAATAACACCTTAAGACACACATCAACCAAAACCCTAATGTCACCTAGATACTCCAATGTCACCTCAAGTATCTGTGGGTATGATTATACGATATGCATCACACAATCTCAGATTCATCTATTCAACCAACACAAAGAACTTCAAAGAGTGCCCCAAAGTTTCTACTGGAGAGTCAAGATGAAAACATGTGCCAACCCCTATGCATAGATTCCCAAGGTCACGGAACCCGCAAGTTGATCACCAAAACATACATCAAGTGAATCAATAGAATACTCCATTGTCACCACGGGTATCCCACGCAAGACATACATCAAGTGTTCTCAAATCCTTAAAGACTCAATCCGATAAGATGACTTCAAAGGGAAAACTCAATCCATTACAAGAGAGTAAATGGGGAGAAACATCATCAGATCCAACTATAATAGCAAAGTTCGTGGTACATCAAGATCGTGCCAAATCAAGAACACAAGAGAGAGAGAGAGAGAGATCAAACACATAGCTTCTGGTACATACCCTCTCCCTCCTTGTCATGGAAAGCGCTGGGATGATGAAGATGGCCACAGGTGATGGATCCCCCCTCCGGCAGGGTGCGGGAACAGGGTCCCGATTTGTTTTTGCTAGCTACAGAGGCTTGCGTCGGTGGAACTCCCGATCTAGGTTATTTTCTGGAGGTTTGGGGATTTATAGGAGAGGTTGGTGTCGAGAACAAGTCAAGGGGCCCCACGGAGAGTCCACGAGGCACGGGGGCGTGCCCCAAGGGGGTGGGGGCGCCCTCCACCCTTGTGGGACCCACGAGACTCCCCTCCGGTAACTCTTCATTCCAGTATTTTTTATATTTTCCAGAAAAAATCTCTATTGATTTTTAGCACATTCCGAGAACTTTTATTTCTGCACGAAAACAACACCATGGTAGTTCTTATGGAAACAACGCCATTCCGGGTTAGTTCTAACCAAATCATACCAAAATCGTGTAAAAATATTATAAACATGGCATGAATACATCAGAAATTATAGATACGTTGGAGACGTATCAATGAGCTACTTTCCAATTTGAGAGAAGGTACAATTACCTCATCAAGTTCTACTTTCCTCCCACTCACTTCTTTCGAGAGAAACTCCTTCTCTAGAAAGTTTCAGTTGTAAGCAAAGATCTTGCCTGCGGATCTGTGGTAGAAGGTGTACCCAATTGTTTCCTTAGGGTATCCTATGAAGATGCATTTCTTCGATTTGGGTTTGAGCTTATCAGGCTGAAGCCTTTTGACATAAGCATCGCACCCCCAAACTTTAAGAAATGACAACTTAGGTTTGTTGCCAAACCACATTTCATATGGTGTCGTCTCAACGGATTTTGACAGTGCCCTGTTTAATGTGAATGCAACTGTCTCTAATGCATAACCCCAAAATGATAGTGGTAAACCGGTAAGAGACATCATAGATCGCACCATATCTAAAAAAAGTGCGGTTACGACGTTCGGACACACGATTACACTGTGGTGTTCTAGGTGGCGTGTGTTGCGAAACTATTTCACATTGTTTTAAATGAAGACTAAACTTGTAACTCAAATATTCACCTCCATGATAAGGTCACAGAAACTTTATTTTCTTGTTACGATTATTCTCCACTTCACTCTGAAATTCTTTGAACTTTTCAAATGTTTCAGACTTGTGTTCATTAAGTAGATATACCCATATCTGCTTAAATCTTCTGTGAAGGTCAGAAAATAATGATACCCACCACGAGCTTCAACACTCATCAGACCGCATACATCAGTATTTATTATTTCCAATAAGTCATTAGCTCGTTCCATTGTTCCGGATAATGGAGTTTTAGTCATCTTGCCCATAAGGCACATTTCGCAAGTATCAAATGATTCATAATCAAGTGATTCCAAAAGCCCATCAGCATGGATTTTCTTCATGCGCTTTACACCAATATGAACTAAATGGCAGTGCCACTAGTTATTGCACTATCATTATCAACTTTGCATCTTTTTGTATCAATATTATGAATATGTGTATCACTACGATCAAGATTCAATAAACCATTAACATTGGGTGTATGACCATGGAAGGTTTTATTCATGTAAACAGAATAACAATTATTCTCTGTCCTAAATGAATAACTGTATTGCAATAAGAATGATCTAATCATATTCATGCTCAACGCAAACTCCAAATAACATTTATTTAGGTTCAACACTACTCCCGAAAGTATAGGGAGTGTGCGATGATGATCATATCAATCTTGGAACCACTTCCAACACACATCGTCAATTCACCCTCAACTAGTCTCTATTATTCTGCAACTCCTGTTTCGAGTTACTAATCTTAGCAGCTGAACAGGTATCAAATACCCAGGGGCCACTATGAGCACTAGTAAGGTATACATCAATAACATGCATATCAAATATACCTTTGTTCACTTTGCCATCCTTCTTATCCGCCAAATATTTGGGGTAGTTCCGCTTCTAGTGACTATTTCCTTTGCAGTAGAAGCACTCTATTTCAGGCTTAGGTCTAGCTTTGGGCTTCTTCACGGGGGTGACAACTTTCTTGACATTCTTGTTGAAGTTCCCTTTCTTTCACTTTGCCCTTTTCTTGAAACTAGTGGTCTTGTTTAATCATAAACACTTGATGCTTTTTCTTGATTTCTACCTATGTAGATTTCAACATCACAAAGAGATCGAGAATCATTTTCGTCATCCCTTGCATATTATAGTTCATCACGAAGTTCCAGTAACTTGGTGATAGTGACTAGAGAACTCTGTCAATCACTATCTTATCTGGAAGATTAACTCCCACTTGATTCAAGCAATTGTAGTACTCAGACATTCTGAGCACATGCTCACTGGTTGAGTTATTCTCCTGCATCTTGTAGGCGAAGTACTTGTCAGAGGTCTTATACCTCTCGACATGGGCATGATCATGAAATACCAATTTCAGCTCTTGGAACATCTCATATGCTCCATGGCGTTCAAAACATTTTTGAAGTCCTGGTTCTAAGCAGTAAAGCATGGTGCCCTAAACTATCAAGTAGTCATCATATCGAGCTGGCCAAACGTTCATAACGTCTGCATTTGCCCCTGCAATAGGTCTATCACCTAGCGGTGCATCAAGGACATAATTCTTCTATGCAGCAATGAGGATAATCCTCAAGTTATGGACCCAGTCCGTGTCATTGCTACTATCATCTTTCAACTTAGTTTTCTCTAGGAACATATCAAAAACATAGGGGAGCTACAACGCGAGCTATTAATCTACAACATAATTTGCAAATACTATCAGGACTAAGTTCATGATAAATTAAAGTTAAATTAATCATATTACTTAAGAACTCCCACTTAGATAGACATCCCTCAAGTCATCTAAATGATACGTGATCCAAATCAACTAAACCATGTCCGATCATCACGTGAGATGGAGTAGTCTTCAGTGGTGAACATCTCTATGTTGATCATATCTATTATATGATTCACGTTCGACCTTTCGGTCTCCAGTGTTCCAAGGCCATATCTGTATAAGCTAGGCTCATCAAGTTTAACCTAACTTTTCCGCATCTGTATTTGAACATAGAGCTTATCACACCCGATCATCACGTGGTGTCTCGGCACGATGAACTGTCGCAACGGTGCATACTCAGGGAGAACACTTATACATTGAAATTTTAGTGAGGGATCATCTTATAATGCTATTGCCGTACTAAGCAAAATAAGATGCATAAAAGATAAACATCACATGCAATCAAAATATGTGACATGATATGGCCATCGTCATCTTGTGCTTTTGATCTCCATCATCGAAGCAACGTCATGATCTCCACCGTCACCGGCTTGATACCTTGATCTCCATCAAAACGTCGTGGTCGTCTCGCCAACCATTGCTTCTATGACTATCGCTACCGCTTAGTGATAAAGTAACACTACAAAAAAAAGACACATCCGTGACATTTTGGGCCGAACGAATTTTTTTTCTGTCCTATATTTGACACTTCTATGACGATAATTGTGACAAAACCCGGTATCATCATAGATGTGGTGGGCTCCTACTTCTATGACAAAAAATCATGAAAGAAAATGGGCTTTTTGTCCTGGGCGGGCCGAAGACGCAGCTGCATGACATTCTTTGGGCCGTCCATGACGGAAAAAAAACCGTGGTAGAAGCGAGGGGGAGGAAAATTTTGGGGAGTTGCCGGTTACAGTGGGAGGTCGGGAGCCGAGCGATGCGCATTTCCCTCGTACACGTACGAGCGTGTGTGCGAGGCGTTGGCTCTAACTTAACGCGAGCGAGGCGTTGGGCTCTAACTGAACCCGAGCGATTGCACTGCACGCTACGGGTTACTGAACCCGAGCGATCGATCGATGGCTGTTAACTGAACCCGATGGAGCGAT
>NC_041383.1:49847607-49904958 GCF_002162155.2 Triticum dicoccoides
GATGAACAGTGAGCGGTGGCGTTGCCTCTGGATGAACAGAACCCCGTGGTGTGGAGGACTGGATGAACGGTAGACGGTGGAGGGGTGGCCGTGGAGGGGTGGTTGAATAGGACCCCGTGGTGTGGAGGGCTGGATGAACAGTAGACGGTGGAGGGCTGGATGAACAGTAGATGGTGGAGGGGTGGTTGAACAGTAGCCGGTGGAGTAGCGCACGGTGGAGGCTAGATCAACAGGAGCCCGTGGAAGCTGGAGGAGGTCGACGGTAGCCCGTGAAGGCTGGAGGAGGTCGACCGTGGAGATGAACAGTATCTCGTGGAGTCTCGTTTTGCGGTACGCCACACCCCTCCCAATGAACATGACCCCTGTTTCGACCGTAGGAGGTCCGTTTCCTCCGTTTTGCAGTGCGCCACACCCCTCCCGATTAACATGACCCCTGTTTTGACCGTAGGAGGTCCGTTTCCTCCGTTTTGTGGTACGCCACACCCCTCCCGATCAATAGGACCCCGGTTTCGAACGTAGGAGGTCTGTTTCCTCCGTTTTGCGGTACGCCACACCCCTCCCGATCAACAGGACCCCGTTCCGAATGTAGGAGGTCCGTTTCCTCCATTCTGCGGTACGCCAGGCCTCGTTTCCATCGCCTGTTCCGTCCAAGGCCTCCCAATGAACACGACCGCGCATTCCGTTCTGACCTAGCCGGTTGGCTCCCACGCGTTTCATTGCCTCCAGGTGAACACGACGCATTCCGTTGCCTCCCCATGAACACGACGCATTCCGTTGCCTCCCCATGAACAAGACGCATTCCGTTGCCTCCCCATGAAAACGACGAGGACGCTGTTTCTCCGTTTCGACCCAGCCATGTACACGAGCCCTCGCCGTATGTATGCGCGAGTAGGCGTTTGAGACCCAGCCCGTGTGTACACATACGTGGCCGTATTTTCTTTCTTGCACCCTGGCCGCTGTACGTACGTGTACATGATACGTGTGCGCCTCTACTACAACACGTGCGCGCCTCTACATCCACCAGTATATATGTACGTACACGTTCGCGACCAGAATGACAATGCTACGTATGCTTCCACCATGTGGGTTCCGACTGTCATGCACTTCCTTGCCTGTGAAGATGTAGCTGGTGGGTCCCAGCAGTCAGGGGGGTGAATCATTTTTTTGCCCGGACGCACTTCCTTGCGTGCGAAATATAGCTGGTGGGTCCCGGCAGTCAGGGGGGCGAATTGTTTTTTTGCCCGGACGCACTTCCTTGCGTGTGAAGGTGTAGTTGGTGGGTCCCAAGAGTCAGGGGGGAAACGTTTTTTTTGCGAAATACGGTGGCCCGTCCGGTGGATCCCCGTTGTCAGGTGGAGGAATAATTATTTTGCGCGTAATAAGGAGGCACTTCCTTGATGCGGTCGTGGACCCAGCTGTTAGCCTCTCCACGCACAGTACTATTCCGATGGAAGTCAGTCGTTGACCACATTGACCACGCCGTGCCGAGAGCACCACGGCGGTGGATGACGGCGAGACCTAGGAAGGAGACGACACGGAGGCAGGGAAGACTCGGCAGTTGTTTCCCACGTGGAGGGGAGTACGACTGTACGAGGGTTTACTGGTTCGTCTGCCGTCGCCGGAGAATAACAGCAGGTGTGGGTGAGTAGAGGGATGGCTAGGCCAGCGATGAGAGTACGGTGGGGCGGTGAGGCCTAAGCGGCAGCACAGCCGGCCGCGGGAAGGAGGGAGCAGGCAGTCCCGCCGGGGCTTGTTTGAGCGGCTGGAGCAGGAAGAGCAGAGACTGAAGAAGCACGATGGCCGTTGGATGGACATCCAACCGTCACTGCTTGTGCGTCAACCTTTTTTTAGGAAAGCCTCAAATCTGTGGAAAATAGCATACAGCCCATCTACCATTATTTCTAATAATTTACAACCCATTTGCTAATTATTAAGGTTTTCTTTGGAGCCCATATTATTTTTGTTAGCATTACAGCCCATATTGTGGCCACGGTTAAAAAATTATACAAAATTTTGCATATTTCAGTGCGGTCCGAACTATTTTTAATCCCGAAATTTCAACTCACATTCAAACTGATTTTAAAAATAAATGTATATCAATATAAAATCCAACAAACTCTCCACACATAAAACTTAATGTAATTTAAAATCTTGAAATGAATTTTTTTTGAAACTAATTGCCGATTTGATGTGTTTTAAAAATGTACATCCCATTTCTCATTACTGATGGGCCATTTTCTCGGCCAGCCGAATGAAAGCTCTCCTCGTCTTGAAAGATTTACAGCCCAACAGGCGTGACAAAGCAACTTACTTGGCAAATCACAAAAAAACTGGGTTGTGGCCGTGGAGCCAGCTGTCAGCCTCTCCACATACAGTACTCTTCCGATGGAGGTCGTTCCTTGACCACGTTGACCACGCCGCGCGGAGAGCACCACGGCGGTGGACGACGACGAGGCCTAGGAAGGGGACGACGCAGAGCCGGGGAAGACGCGGCAGAGGAAGCCCGCACGGAGAGGAGTATGAGGGTTCACTGGTTCGGCTGCGGTGTGAGGCTGCCGTCGCCGCATGGCCTGTCCAGCGGTGGGAATAGTAGGGGGCGGTGAGGCCTCCACGGCAGCACATCCGGCCACGGGAAGCAGGAGCATGCGGCACGACCGACGCTGCTTTGGGCGGCTGGAGCAAGAAGACCAGAGGTTGAAGAAGCACTACGGCCGTTGGATAGACATCGTACGGTCACTAGAGCTAGAATCGTTTATATTGACTAAGTTGACAAAGCCCTCCGTCCCCGTCAACTTAGTAGGCCCACAAGTCAGCCTCCCACAAAGGTGGGTCCCAGCTAGCAGGGGGGTATTCATTTTTTTGTGCATAATAAGGAGGCACTTCCGATGGGTCCGAACTGACAGCAGGGGGAACGTTTTTTCGTGTAATAAGGTGGCCCGTTGGGTGGGTCCCAGCAGTCAGGGGGAAACGTTTTTTTCGCGAAATACTGGTGGCCCGTCCGGTGGGTCCCTGCTGTCAGGTGGAGGAATAATTATTTTCTGCGTAATAAGGAGGCACTTCCTTGCGGCTGCCGTGGACCCAGCTGTCAGCCTCTTCACGTACAGTATTCTTCCGATGGAATTCGGTCGTGGACCACATTGACCACGCCGCGCCGAGAGCACCACGGCAGTGGACGACGGCGAGGCCTAGGAAAGGAACGACACGGAGCCGGGGAAGATGTGGCAGTGGATGCCCACGCGGAGAGGAGTACGAGGGTTCACTGGTTCGGCTGCGCTGCCATCGCTGCAGAATAATAGGGGGTGTGGGTGAGTGGAGTGGAGGGATGGCCTGGCCAGCGATGGGAGTAGTATGGAGGCGGTGAGGCCTCCACGGCAGCATAGCCAGCCACGGGAGGCAGGAGCAGGCGGCACGACGAGCGCTGCTTTGGGTGGCTGGAGCAAGAAGACCAGAGGTTGAAGAAGCACTACGGCCATTGGATGGACATCGTACGATCGGTTGAGCTAGAATCGTGCATACTGACTAAGTTGACAAAGCCCTTTGTCCCCGTCAACTTAGTAGGCCCCGTAAACTTAGTAGACATCGTATGGGGAGTATTCTTTTTTTTGGCGTAATAAGGAGGCACTTCCTTGCGTGCGAAGATATAGTTGGTGGGTCCGAGCTGTCAGCGGCGGTAACGTTTTTTCCGCGAAATGTAGAGGCCCTTCCGGTGGGTCCCATATGTCTGGTGGAGGAATCATTATTTTGCGTGTAATAAGGAGGCATTTCCTTGCATGCAGCCGTGGACCCAGCTATCAGCCTCTCCACGTACAGTCCACTTCAGATGCATGTCGGTCGTTAACCGCGTTGACCACGCCACGCCGAGAGCACCAGGGCGGTGGACGACGACGAGGCCTAGGAAGGGAACGACACGGAGGCAGGGAAGACTCGACAGTTATTTCCCACGCGGAGGGGAGTACGACTGTACGAGGGTTTACTGGTTCGTCTGCCGTCGCCGGAGAATAACAGCAGGTGTGGGACTGTGGGTGAGTTGAGGGATGGCTAGGCCCGCGATGGGAGTACGGTGGGGCGGTGAGGCCTGTACGGTAGCACAGCTGGCCGCGTGGAGGAGGGAGCAGGCAGTCCCGCCGACACTTGTTTGAGCGGCTGCAGCAGGAAGAGCAGAGATGGAAGAAGCACGATGGCCATTGATTGGACATCCAACAGTATACAGGCCATCTGTGGAAAACAGCATACAGCCCATCTGTCATTATTTCAAATAGTTTACATCCCATTTGCTAATTCTTACGGGTTTTTTTGGAGCCCATATTCTTACGGTTAAAAAATTATACGAAATTTTGCATATGTCGGTGCGGTCTGAACTGTTTCTAATCCTGAAATTTCAAGTCACATTCAGACTGATTTTAAAAATAAATGTATATTAATATAAAATCCAATAAATTGTTCACGCATAAAATCAATGCAATTTAAAATCTCGAAATGAAAAAAAGATATTTGAAACTAATTGCCGGTTTGATGTGTTTTAAAAATGAACAGCCCATTTCTCATTACTGATAGGCCATTTTCTCGGCCAGCCGAATGAAGCTCTCCTCGACTGGAAAGATTTGCATCCCAACAGGCCTGATAAAGCGACTTACTTGACAAATCGGAAAAAAACTGGGCTTGCCATTTTCCGAAAGAAAAAAAACTACTGGGCTGGTTTGTGGTAAACATAAAAGAAAAGGCTGTCTACACAGGCCAGAGTGTCCTGCATAGCCCAGTTGACACCCTGCTTCCGTCTCAAAAACAAATTAGATAAATGCCACTCCAATTATGGCGATTCATAAAAATGCCACTCCAATTTCCAAACTTTGAAAAATGCCACTGCAATTTTTGCAAACTTTGAAAAACACCACTGCAGTTTGCAAACTTTGAAAAACGCCACTCCATACTTCGAAAAATGCCACTAGAAATGGCATGAATTGGAATTTTTCAAAGTCTGTCAATTGCAGTGGCATTTCTCGGAGGCATTTATCTAATTAACCCAAAACAAAAATAAATGGGCTAGCTGCTGGGTCCCTTGTGTCAGCCGCTCGTTGTGCAATTCTCTCGTTTATTGACTACATTGACAATGGCATGGGACCCAGATGTCAGAAATCCACTAGGAGGAGCCATTTTTTTATTGGCTTGAAATTAGGAGGCACTTGCTTGCGTACTGCCATGACCTTGGCGGGTCCCTGCTGTCATCCTCTCCACGTACAATCATCTCCTGATTGTGTACGCATCAACTTGCTAGGCCCACAAGTCAGCCTCTAAACCCGTGGAGGACAAATACAACCCGTTTAAAAAAATAACAACCCATTCCATACGTTCAAATAGAAAGTTCAACATTCAGAGCAAAGTAACAGGTCTGATCCACATATAGAGTACTGAACTTCCACGTTGACAACCATCATAGCCAAGTTAACTATCTACTCCCACTAGACAAGTACTAACTTACTCTTAGCTAACTAGACGATGCCGGCCGCCATCTGTGGTACACGCTAAACGCCGGCACCGGCGTCTTGCGCCTCACCTCAGACTTGCCAGAGGTGCGATAAGGCGCGTTGCTCGCGCGCATTGGCCCTTTCCATGCCGGCGTGGTCCACCGAAGCTTCGGCTTCCAAGCGGGAAATCCACTTGACGAGCTGGTAGTAAAAATCGGCATCGCGAACGCGTGCGTGCCCGATAGCGTCCAGGGCTATTTGCCGGGCGCCGGCCTCCACGTAGTCGGCCCAGTTGCGGGTGCTCTGCTCGCGACTCAGAGCGTCGGTGCGCTGCTGCTCCATGTCCCGCTGGCGGTGCAAATCAGGGATACGCTGCTCCTCCACCCGGCGGTCGCGCTCCAACAACTCCTGCTCCTCCGCCATGTGGTCGTGCTCCAATAACTCCTCGATCTGCGCATTGCCATCTAAAGATAGATAGAATGCCTCCTCCCTCCGTCTGCCTTCCGGTGAAAAACCGAACACTAGTTCCGGTGGTGACCGCCTCCGGCGTCGCCTACCGCGGACGAGCGGGGGCATGGCGGACGCGGCGAGCGACTTCGGGCCGGTGGGGGCTTATGAGGATATGGCGAGTTGGGTCATGGTGGCACCGGAGAAGGCCGGGAAACAATACTTATAGGGGGAAGGTAGCGCGACGGTCATCAAAATTCAATGTATAATGGCTCAGCGCGCCAGCTTGCCGTGGAAAACTAGGGAAACTGAAATTATGACTATGCCATCCCATCCCGTCTGGGTCGCACGCCGGCATGGCGGTCAAACAAGTGCACTGGAATCATCTCCCTCCTTGTCAATAATTATTACACGGATTTAAAAAGCCCGCAACAATTAAAGCGTATCTTTTTTCACATCAGTTAGCTGCCTTAATTACGTTTGGCTGCATGCAGGCACTCAGAATCGCTCGCAGGCAGTACGTGAAGCAGCATGCAACGAGTCGCAGCTGAGGGCACGCATGCAGCCACTTAAATCGCTAGAATTAATTAGGCTTAAACTTCTGCATGCCGTTAATTATTGCCATGTCTTGGTCTTGCTGCTTTGCTCACGGGACTAATACACCTGGACAGAGGAAGTACCTTGGTTGGTGAGAGGTTTGAATTAAGCCCTGCAAACCGGAAATGAGGTACTAGTAGGTGCGCGATCCGCTATTTATTCATGTAGGATCGAGTAGGTCGTTTCTTGAAATGAGCCCTGCAAACCGGAAAGGAGGTGGTACATGCGTGATCTGCTATTTATCTGTGTAGGATTGATAGTGTAGCTTGTCAGTTTCTTTAGAGGTAGGCATTTTTATCCGTGTAGGATCGATAGTGTAGCTTGTTAGTTTCTTCAGAGGTAGGCATTTTTATTCAAAGAACTACCACTTCGCATCTTGCGTCGCAAAGAAAACTGCCAGGAGCGCATTTGTAGGCTAGCTAGTGATCGATCTGTAACTTGTAAACACTGAGCGAACAGAAATAAGTAACTGTTAATGCATCTCAATGATTCACAGATCATATACAAATATGTAGCTCCAAAAGCAAAGATCAGCCACTTCGGATCTCGCGTCGCAACTAAAACTAACTAGTACGATTCCCATACATAAGATCAACATGTTAATGCATCTCAATGATTCACAGATCATATACAAATATGTAGCTCCAAAAGCAACGATCTAGAAAAAACATTTGTTCTTCCTACTAACATGGATGCTTCTATTGGCCAACATTCAATACAGACTGAAAGACAGATTTGTTTGTGAAGTCTACAATTCCTCTTGCAAACGTAAGTGGTTTCACCAACAGCTGGAACCATGAGAATGAACCACACATGATGGAGGAACATCCACTGCAATATGATTTGGTCTTCTCTCGATCACACCGCGAGACTATTTTCGGAATACAAACTTTAACTTAGGCAAAATGATGCCCATTGTATAACAAGACCAAAGCAATGAAGCACCAACTGTTGGCCAATAAATAGTACAGTACTACTTTTCTGCAGTCCATGGAGTGACTATCCAATCTTTGTGTCTATTTTCAAATGGCACTTCATGCAGTGACTATACTATTCTCTTGTGCAGTTCAACCAAAATTGTGGACACTTTGTTTGTTTGCCAAATAGCAACAGGCAGACATCTCTGTCTACACAAATATCAAGCAGCTAGTAAACATATCAAGAAGCTAGCAAACCACTTGTATTACTATCTAATGACAGTACAAAAAGAGTAGCAAGATAGTAGCAAACCATGTACCTTCGTAATGAACAGCTCATAGTGCCACCAATTTGATATAAAGGTTTGGAAAAAAACATGCTCCTAATGTTGAACCAGTTGGACTTTTTGTGCAGCTCCACTAAAATCGAGCATCCCTGTTTGCATAGATATTGAAAGTGTGATTACTATAAAAGTGGCACTAGTTGAAGCATAGACTCACAAATATAAGCATTCCAATTTCTTAATGGGAAAAGGTAGCAAGACTGTTTCTAACAACCTGTTTGAAGGAATAAATAAAGCAATAGCGGCTGATGTCAGGAAGGCATACATAGTTTTTTCTGAAAAATTGAGCCATTCCTGACCTTTCCTCTTCTTTTAAGCAAATTTTGTGCAGTTCTACTAAAATAAAATGCCATCACCGCCTTGACAATTCAGTGACACTGTACAAAAGGAAATGACTTAATATTACATCATGATGTCAGGTATGTAGTCCACAGGCATTAGAGACAAACATACAGACCTCCTCCGATAACATAATGAACATTAATTTTAACAAAGGTGTGACTAGCTTGACCGGGATAATTTGAGTGAACTCTACACCATTCAAATACTAAAAATATACACTAATCTAGTGGGTAGTGCAACAGTAGAGTAGTTAGTTTATTACAGGGTACAGTACAATGGTTTTACTGATAGATTTCAATAAACTCTAGCACTGAAAGGTTTCTATAAGAATTAACAATACAAAATGTAAAGGTAACAAGTTTCAGCATTGGTATACTAGTGGCATTAGACATAATGTAAAGGTAACAATACATCCACAATCAACAGCTAACCCTGAAATAATCCAATGACATTAAATGGCATTGCTTAAATTTATCGGTGGCATTAGACTGAGAGCGGCATTAGTTAAATGTGGCTTCACTTTAGCAGTAGCATTGCTTGACTTGACTGCTGGCGTTATACTAACAGTAAAAAAAGTGGCAATAAGAGCATGGGAGGCCCATTCGGACAGTGGGCACACCAGTTCAATGTACCTCCACGGACGCAGAGTGGTGAGGGAGGTATGGTTGCCCAGAGCAACAAATATCCAGGCAACATATGTGGATTGCGTCCCATTTTTGTTCTCTTTAGCCACCTTTTTCCTATGTGAGGACAACAAACCGATCGACCTGGTCATTCTCTATTGCGTTGTCATGCCTTTCTACCCTTCTTCAACCAAGAGACACGAGACTCGTTCCTTAGCTACTAATTTTCCCCTTTTCAACCTAGATGCGGGTTCGATGCCTACTCTCTTGGACAATACAGTCTCCCTTCCTTTCCTTATTCAACCCAGACATGGATTAGTCTGCATGAAGTAGGGTTTCCTTTAATAGTGCAAATTATGGTTTTCGTCTGCGTGGCGAGTAGAGCAGAGGATAGCAAATTGGGAAGATGGTGGAGTGGAAAAAGATCCACATGCAATGACGTGCCAGATGGGGCAATAGAACAAGGGTATGGTTCGAAAAGAGGTAGCATACCTAAGGGTCGGCGGGAAGTGGCTTTGCTCGTGATCGTCCTCCTTCGCATACACTACGTCAGCGAGCTTGGGGACGGAGTCCATCCAGCGCGGGCGCTAGGTCTGAGAGGACGGCCTTGTCGTCAGTGTGTGACCTCGCTCGCCGATGACGAGTGCGTCAACACTGCACGTCCTTTTCTTCCCCGGCGGATCTATGACCACCGTTGAGGAGGGAGAGAGGGGCCGTCTTTTTTAGATCTGGAGAGGGGGTGGTAGTGTGAGAAGCAAGTGGGCAGCCCTTGGCAAGAAAGCGCTGAAGCTCCAGCATATATATCTTTTTTATACAACTAGTACTGGAGGTAGAGTAGTAGTAGAGTAGTTTATATTTTCTCTGCGTACAGTACCAGTTAGTCGTGCTTCAAAACTGAATGGCACGCCATTAAAAAAATAAAGGTCGATAACTAATGCGGCACCTCGGGCCAACGCGGCCAGATCGCATTTTGCACGAGAAATTACACACCATGTTTCGTTGACATGTGGTCCTGTTCCTACATATCAATGAGACGACGGCGAGTAGTAGGAGTATTTCCGAACCGACATGTAGGCCGGGGTGCCCATTCGTGAACCATGGCAAACTGGCAACCGTCCACTGACTCTTCGCCTTTCCCTCTCGATTTGGAACTGCTGTGGCACGCTCTTCCTCTCCCTCCTCCATTTTCCTTCAGCCCTTCACCCTTTCTTCTGCCATCGTTCGATCGTCTTCTCCATCGAGGGAACAGGACGGAAACGACCCCGTTATTCTTGCCCCGATCTGAAAGATGACGTGGTGGAGGAACTCATTGATCGGTGCGACGTTATCACCTCGGCTAGCATGGCAGGTTCGTTCAAGCCCATTCTTGACTCAACTAATAACATCATTACAAGGAACCCAAGAGTCAAGGAGCGGTTTGATCTCCCCTATCTTCTTCGCCGCGACCCTGATGACTGGCGCCGTCACGACGAAGGCCTCTCCCCGTGCAAGTTGATGCCGCTTGATAATGATACGTATGATATTAAGATGCCATCACTTGAGGGCAAGGATTGGGTAGGCACAAATGGATATTGGGTTGTTTACATTGGGTCCAACTGTGAGTGAGAACTTGTGAATGTGTACACTCGTGACCGGGTTCCACTTCCAAAAATCTTAGCAGACTGCCCAGAGGTTAAGCATACCGGTATTGTGCGCATGTTCAAATACAATCATGGTGACTGTCTTCTACGGAAGATAGCAATTTCTCGAGTTCCCAACCGCTCTTGGAATTACAACAACTATGAAGTTGTTGCTATCTTTGACAAGCTTGTTGCCGTCCTTGCTGGTTTGACTCGATGGATATTGCTCAAAAATCAGTTTCTGTACACGGATGAGTACTGTGACGCAATTGAATACGAGGGCCTTGTGTTTGCTGCCACCACTAGTGGCACTGTTTTTGCATGGAATCGTTGTTTCGGTACATTTGTCTTCCACCGTAATTATAATTGTTTCATCCACATGCATGCGGGTTAGCAAGGTTCCCTTTACTAATTAACCTTCTTCTTGTGTTTCCAAGGTCCTGCGAACATTCCACCACCTATACTTGAAGATTTTTATAACCAAGGGGGAGATGATGATGGTGATGATCACGAGCATGACGACGAGCAGCGCCCATATACTATTTGGTGCCTGGCAACTAATTCTGATGGATCACCTCTTCTCGTGTGTATACAACCCACTTATGATGTTACTGCTAAGGAAGCAGGTGTAGTCTCCCATGGTCGCTCTCTCCGGACCTATTCCAACACCCGTTGCATGGTATTCGGGATGGATACTAGTGTGCTAGCGCCAACTCCTTCACCCTGGTACAGAATTGATAGTCTTGGAGAAAACTCACTGTTCCTTGGACAAAACTATCCAATGATGGTGAAAGGCAACCCAACTGTTGTTAACACAACATTACTACCATTTATGATAAGCAACTGTGTCTATACCTCGGACATTTGGGTGGTTCCCTACCCTGGTACTGATATAGTAGGCCGCTTCAGCCTGGATGATCAGTCCTGCATTGGTCTCCAGATCGACAATGGATGGCCCGTCCCAGAGAATCACTTGTGGTTCAAAGCAAGCCTTTCCAACGCCGAGGAATGGTTGAGTTGAAGTTCATTTCATTGCTTGTTATTTTTTGTGTGGTGAAAACTTTAGTATTTATAATGTACCCTCGTTTTTGATGTGGATTGATGACCTGTTGTATGTAATAAAATGATATGCCTGTGATAAACTTACTAAATTTATGTATGGCTTTCGAGTCGCTTCTGTGAGTGAGTGGTGCGACGAGAAAAAATATATTTTCCGAATACATAATTGTACGTGCATTGCAACAGGTTATCAGATGAGGCCAATCAACAATAGTAGTACACTATTTGTACTAGCTTCACATGCTTCGCGCGTTGTGCGGCTGTTTTTACTGTAGCCACATTGTACTACGTAACCAGCACCTCGAATCCTCGATACTAGTAGTACTATATAGTAAGTAGTAGGAGTAGTAGGGTGGCATGGGCCAGAACAAGCATTCACGTCCAGGAGTACGGCACACGCCACCAGCACGACTTCCATCTGACACCATATTACATGGAGTCCATGCTAGAGCAATCTCTTCAACCTCATCGTTTCTCTAACTCAGCCATCGCGCGGTGGGCGAGGTGGGGGTTTGCCAATAGTCGGTTTCCTTAACTGCGGTCCCACTTGTAAGGCCAACTGCAACGCACGACCCCAAACGGACCTCCATTTTGCACGAACTCCAACAATAATTTTGACTAGAAAAGCAAGACCAAAGAAAACAAGAACCACAAGAATATATTTTACTACTCCTGTAAGTTGGATTAGTGCCTTCTCGATGCATTCATTGTTGATCTATGGAGGCTCGATCTTGTGTGCTTCTTTCTTCTTTGAGTGTAAATAAGTAGACGTTGCTTCCTCGCATCTAGTCTCATGTCTAGCCTCTATTCTAGTACTCCCTCCGGTCCGTTTTTCTCTGCGTCTAAGAAGCAACACGCATACCAAGTAGGAGTATCAACAAGTGCACTAATCTCATCTATAGCCTCTGTGCTAGCTAAAAGTGATAGAACATCTACTAAATTGCGCTCTATCAATATATGGATGTACTCTTCTTCCCAATACAAAAACTTGCATCCATTCTACTCCCTCCGTTGCACAATACATGCCTTCTATTTTTCAAAATATATATGTATCTAGACATGTTTTAGTATATAGGTACATCCATTTTTGGACAAATGGAAGTCAAGTATTTTGGACAGGAGGGAGTACACAATAAAATTTTAAGTTAGTACAACTAGTCTAATCCGAGAGCACAACCGAAGATTTGGTCGGGTTTTTCCTCCTTTTGCCGACACGTGGGACATCCAGCATCCATGTCGTGTCATGAAAGAAAAAAGAGTGGTAGTTGAAGCCACGAGATGTGCATCTTGGGTTAAACTGTAAATTGAATCTTACTACTCTTGAGTAACTCCAAAAAATGGGCCATAACTAGCATTCACGTCTAGCAGTACAGCACACGCCACCAACACGAGTCCCATCCGACACCAATTTTCTTGGAGTCCGTGCTACAGCCATCTCTTCTCCCTCTTGTTTTCTCAGCTGTCGCGCGGTGGGCGGGGTGGGGGTTTGTCGATAGTCGGTTTGCTCAACTGCGGTCCCACTTGTAAGTGAAAATGCAACACCGCATGCATTCCCGCTTGAGCGGCGTGCCGGACCAACCGTGTGGGGGTGCGACGCGAACACGGCAAGCTTTTCCTTTTGAACTCGTAACTTGTAAAATTTGGTTCTGCTCCATGGCGCGATCGATAGATAGAAAATAACGATTTTGCCTAGAGTAAAGAGAAGTTTGGTTCTGGCGCCGTTCATGCATGGAGTACGTACGAAAATTATGAAGTTGACGCGAAAGGTAAGATAATTACTATAGTATCATATACTACTACATGGATTTGACAGAAAGATAAAAATACATACGGATCCATCAACGACATCCTCACGCCCTAGTGCGCCGTGTCACCAACCGACGTGTGAGGAGCAGCGGCGTTGCTGGCGAGCTCAACGTGCTTCTGAACAGTGTCGTCCAAGGTTGCCCTGCGGTCCAAGAAGGCCAGCGTCCTATCGTCCTCCTCTTGCATGTAGTAGTCCTTGTGGACGATTTGTGCGTAGACATGGGTGATTATGTCGATGGTGTCTTGCAGCGCCAGGCGCTGCGCGGCGAGCGCGACCTCGAGGTGGACATTCTCCAGCGCGACGGCGGGCAGTCGCAGGGCCACCAGTGCGTCGATGAGGTTGTCACCATAGTGTCCGTTGAGGGTGGCGGGCATCGCCGAGCCTGGGCGCGTCGACTGGAGCCTTACGTCAAAGTCGTCCACGAGCTTCTTGATGACGGTGAACTTGTCGAGGAAACTGACGAGGACCTTGTCGAACAAGGAGACGAAGTTGTCGTCCAAGCGGCCCCTCGCCCTGGCGGCCTCAAGCAATACTACCTGGAGACGTTCCTCGTTGTCGGGCCGCAGGCCGGCGTCGTGGACCATCTAGCACAGCCGGCTGATGCTCGCGCTCATCGCCTCCATAGGTCAACTGATCTTGTGATACGAGTGATCACTCTTGCCCTTAGTTAATTAGCGTGCGTAGGTGCGTAGGATTTCGTACTACTCCTCGGCCCTCTACTGCACCTGCCTTTGGCTGTATGATAGGTGGGCCAGCCACCCCTTGGGCCCACGTGTCATTCACCCAAAGGCATTTGCCGTAAGTCAATGAAGCTGCGTCCCCCTCCGTGCCGGTGCAGATAGTCATCTCACTGGACCTCTAGTTGGGGCCAAACGAGAGAAGTTTGATGTTTACTGGTTTATTGGTCCCCTTTGCATTTTGCGCCACGTTTTGACCTTTGATTTAACTAATAAAATGTTAATGCATGTAAACAAAAATGTTGTGTAAGTCACATTACAAAAACCAAATAATCCCAAAACACTTAGCCTGGTCATAGTGGAGAGTAACTTAGACTAGTAACATGCGTATGTTACTAGTCTATGTTACTATCTTTATAGTGCATAGTGTCATAGATTAGTATCATAAGTGGTCTCATTTATTGCCACGCATGACACATAGTAGCATCACATTTATTATGTTACGGTATCTACCTATGTTACTATAACCATCTCTCTCTTCTTTAATTGCCTGTCACATAAGCATGTTTGCGAGTCCCAAGTGCATGATGCTACTTATGTTACCCCCACTATGGCTAGCCTTAGGCACGGTGCATTAACTCTCTCCTTTTTTCTTATTTCATGACATATCAACCAATGAGAGATGTGGGTCGTGCATGCTTTCAATGACTTGAGACTACCAAACATGACATGCAGTGTTTAGTTCATTGCATGTAATCCTATTAGTAGTTAGCAAAAAAATATATTAAGTTCTCTCGCCGATAGGAATAAAACACCATGTATTTATTTACAGAGGGAGTAGTACATTTTTTGTGACATGCATTACTACTAGATATTGCTAGTCAAATACTAAAATCTAGATGGACGTGGTAGTACTCCTAAATCCAGACGGTGGTGCTACTAGTACTAGAACTGTACTACCCGTTGGTGAAATTATTACATGCTGCTCCTCACAGTGAAGTGACAAGACCCTGCGTCGGAGATGACACCTGAGTATAGGCGCCGTGTTCGGCATACCGTAGTCAGCCTCACCGTCTGCAGTCACAATCATCATGGATGTAGAGCTAGCCTGCTTACAACTAGCCATGTTCGACATAATTTCCTGTGCGTAGATGCCTGTGCATTGCACAGAACACCATGATTGGGGGTGGACGGCTCCGGCAGCGGCCATCGCGCCAGATTTTTCCACCGCCTTCTAGATGTGGTGGGGAGGATATAAGGATGATTGTGAGAGACAAGGAGTTGTTTGTAAATAGGGAACAAGTACGGGCATCTTTTTGCAAAAATGGAGAAGCTTGGTTTGTATGCGTCAGATCTAGATTCGACGACTATTGGTGAAAGATGGGAGGCACAACATCATCCCCAACTCAGTACCTGTTTGATTCGCAGGATTTGGAAAACGTAGGAATAGGAAACGGCAATATTACAAGTTTCAAACTGATATTACAAATGTTAGGAGTAATGCTGCACCTAGGAAGAGGGAATTACTAGGAAGTTTACGTAAGAACTTTCGTTACTTTAGGTGGATGCAGAATTATCATACAAACTAAAATCCGCCGCCCTGACAAGTTACTAATGGGCAAATAAGTTTTTGAGTCTCTGGCCACTTGATGTTTCAAATACAAATTCAGCTTCTGCGGAGACTTTGCCATTTAGGCTTAGACGCTTGCGGTGATCAGCACGCCATTCATTGTTGCGCCAGAGAACGCCAAACCTCATTACCTTGAGCACACTTGCCTCCAGAACAAAGAACCTGGCCAATTTAATCTCAGATGTGCTGCCTCGGTAGTCGATCAAATTAATTTCTGTAAGATGGAGATCAAGGCATTCGATGAGATTGTTATAGTGCAGCACATTTTTCACTTTCGGGACTTTTTTTATCTGCAAAATAAGAGAACATATTAGAGCAGTTGGCTGCATAAGATTGCCGTGTCATCAAGAGGTACCAATATCATTCGCTCATACGATAGGGTTGGCTGGCTAGTGATATTCTCTCTCTCTCTCTCTCTCTCTCTCTCTCTTTCTGTTTCCTCTCATTTAACTAGGAGCACGTGAAGAGCTTGGGCATTTGTTGCCTTCCACTATGTGGCCGATGCAATATTTCGCAAAAGTATGCCACATAATACACATCAATGTCAAATAAAAAGATTTTGGCACCGCTCTCACGATGTGAGAGAGTTGGCACCGTTGTGCACACAGACCCACATGTATAAACAAATCAATCAAACCAACTACACCTGCCGCTCACTCTCCCAAACAAAGTGTTTTTCTTGCCTCAGTCCTTTCTCTCTCCCATGAAGTGTTTATTCATTGCGTGAGTTAATTTGGCACCGGAGCAAAGTAGGTGATCCAGATTGGGGCACCAGGTGAGCAATGGAGGGGCATCGATGCCAAATGCATCACAAGTGAATTTGGCACATGTTTTGTCCTACATAGCCCACTTTTGTACTCCCTCCGTCCCAAAATTCTTGTCTTAAATTTGTGTAAATACGGATGTATCTAGTCACATTTTAGTGTTTGATACATCCGTATCTAAACAAATGTAAGACAAGAATTTTGGGACGGAGGGAATACTACCTCGTATTTAGTATAAAATTTTGATAATAGATTTACCTAAGAAAATGCCAATGCATGTCACTAAAAATTACATAATTTGAAATTATGTTCAAATACAAATCCAACGATATAGTTCTTAGTGACATGCATTAACATTTTGTCAGTTAAATCTATGGCCAAATTTTGATACTACAAAATTGGAAGAGTAAACCAGGACGAAGGTAGTACTTGCTCTTAGGGTAACCATAGAGTTACTGGAGTAGTCTAAGTTACTTTCCACTATGACTAGCCTAGGCTACTATAGTAGTAGTACAACATAAAAACGATGCAGGTGATCACGTGAGAAAAAATACTAAAAACATTTCTTTCGGTGCAGTGCGTAGATGCAGTTTTGCACACTACACTTGTCATCGTAATTTGGGAAAATTACGAAAAAATTGAGCTGCGTTGTGATTACCGTTTACTTATAGGAAAGAAGATTCACCTCGATGAGTAGCTTCTCCGTGCATGGAAAGCATGTAAGGAAACCAACAACTTGATCCAGATTGGGGCCGATAGATTTTAGTGCTAAGATCTTCACTATGCGCATGGACTGGGTCAAGCTTGTGGGAATCATTTTCTGGAAGACGGTCGTAAATACATCAAGAAGAAATTTAAAAATGTGAATTTCAAGAAGACGGGGAAGAAGATGAGTGTTGTACCTGAACAATTAAGGATCCAATAAAGAGTTAGGAGAATTTGGCAGACGAGTACACCAACGTTGTCAATTTCGGCGCGTCAATGACCCTGATTTTTGTTGGACCTTCTAGATCCGATACAAGCAATCTCTCAAGGAAAGGCGCATTCTCAATGACGATAACGTGGAACAGCTGGAATGATCTCTTCCCAATTGATGTCTTGTTGTGGGGACAGCAAGACACATAAATCCATCGGAGATTCGTCGAGGCGATGTGGAGGCTAATGAACCCGTGGATCTGCTCAAGACGAAGGTACTCGAGCGCAGTACAGTTGCGGAGCAGGTGCTCCATAGACTTCTTCGAGATTACAGCATCGAAGAGGTCGAGCTGCTTGAGTTGAGGGAGAAGAAGGGCGGGCGCGGCATTAATCTGGGGAAGATAACAGGAGCTGAAGCTGGCGCGGTGCAACATTGGCGTGAGGCGGAGCGCGGACGGCGGCAGAGAGCGACATCATCCAGCTTCAAAGCTGATCTCCTCGAGCTGATCTAGGGCGGGGGATAAGAACCACTCGTCGAACTTGGGTTGGACCTTGCAGTTGGTACTGAACATGCGGATCTCAAGGCGTCTGGCTGGCCCAGGGTGCGATGAAAGGATATTGGAGACTGCGGCCATGCCTTTGCAATCTCCATCATAGAGGCAGTTGTCAACGCTGAGGTTGAGGGGGACGCAACGCCAGAGGGGGCGCCACCGCCGGGAGAGCAGGCTGGTCCGCACGGCAGATTTGGTGGGGAGGACGCCGATGATGACGAGCAGCATGTCGTCGGGGAGGCTGCTGATGAAGTCCAGGCTCGCTGGATGTGGTTTTGGCTCGAGCCGCCTCTGCTTGTTGGCTGCCTCGCCGTCCATCTCAATCGGCGGCGACGCCGGTGTACACGTGTGCTGGTGTGTGTTGTGTGCTGGGTGTGCGCGAGTGCATCCTTCTGTGCATGCCGCCGCGCAGTGGTGAATTGTGCGCGAGTGCGTCCTTCGCGCGCAAGAAGTTTGACCTCAATGCACCCTCAATTTAATAGCGTGCGGGGTGCTGCCCCGAGTGGTTTCAACTTTGTTTACTTCACCGTGTGTCAGATGGGCCTCTATTTTACTTATTTTCACCCACTGCCACATGGGCCAGCACACCAAGATACAGAACACGAGCTGACAACGCAGCATGTGGATTGGTTGACCGGTCAACTAAACAATATATGGAGCTATACGTTGACACAGTGAGCGTATAATCTGTCGGTATAGAGAGTTCGTGTGAGAGGGGAGGCCCGTGAGAGATAGCAGAGAGAGAGAGAGAAAGAGCTACTCCCTCCGTTCGATATTGTAGTTACAACATTTTTTAAGTCAAACTTTTGAAACTTTGACCAAGTTTATAAAGAAATTACTTATATCTACAATACCAAAGATAAATGATAGTATGAAGTAAGTACATGTTGTGATGAATCTAATGATCGTTCCAGATGTAAATGTTTTTCTCCACATATACCTGGTCAAACTTTTCTGAGGTTTGACTTTTCAAAACATCCATATGCTTATGGACGTGACAGAGTCCCTAGAGAGAGAGAGAGAGAGAGAGAGAGAGAGAGTGAAAAAAGTGTGTGTGTGTGTGTGAAAGAGACATGGACAACACACGATAAAAGTAGAGAAAAACCATGTGTGTGGGGGATATACCCCGCGGTATGACCCGGCCGGAGTCGTAACCCGGCCGGGACTTGGTAAACCGGTGAGTGGTAAACCGGCAGGAGCTAAGACAGATTGTGGCACCGGCAGGTATTCAGACAATGTTAAACCGGCAGACAATGTTAAACCGGCAGACAGTGTTAAACCGGCAGACAATGTTAAACTGGCAGACAATGTTAAACCGATAGACAATGTGAACCGACAGACAATGTTAAACCGGCAGACATTAAGAAGCCCAGGAAAGGAAGTCAAAATAGTTTAAGTCTTAGTCCGAGATGGACTCTACATGTAACCTGCCCCTTTAACTTATATAAAGAGGGGCAGGGCTCCCCAAAGAGGGACAAGCAAGAAACAATCTCTAGGGCTAGACACAACTAGAGGAGAGTCGGTTTACGGCGACTCCCTTGTGATGATAATGAGATCTAGCCTCAAACAACATGTAGGGTTGTTACCGGATTATGTTTCCCGGGGCCCGAAGCTGTCTAAACCTTTGTCTTGTGTTGCGTCTCTCGATTCCGCTCAACCCCTCTCAAACTACCACATAGATGTGTTGGCCTTGTGATTAAGTCCTCACACTAAGGACATCTGACGTGTTAATTCCACGACAGTTGGCGCCCACCGTCGGTCCTGCGCACGGTGGTGTTGAGTTCTTGGAGGGGTCTCTCTTAAAGATCGAGGAGTTCGCAATTTTTCGGATGGAGAGCTGGTTTCAAAGGATTTGCATCGATATCAAGTTCATCAATCCAGATTTGAAAAGTTGAGAGGTTTAAAGGCGCGTCAAGGACCGATCGGTTTAAGTACTGGATAGGGGTTATTTTTGCCGGCGGTTCAAGATGTTTTCGCCAGAGTAAAAACACGACCCAGAGGAAACAATGCTGCCTGCCACGACTTCGCCTCGTTTTCCCCTCGCAGCAGCTAAACTTCTGCCATGGCCTTTCCATCGGCCTTTGCTAATGATGCATGTCCATCACCTGCCGGATAAATGGATCTTGCTTTCCTAATCAGTGACGTGATGCATCGGTTAACCCGAATAGGAGTTGGACTTGGTCTGTACGGGTACCAGCCAATTGATTGGTCAGTCACATACTAGTCAACGTCAAAATCCATCAGAGGGGTGTCTACCTGGAGTAGTAGTACTTGCAGACTACCGGATAAAACAAATCGTGAACCGGCACACTGGACTCGCTCCCTCCGTCGCCGATGCGGCCATAGGCGCGCCGCTCTGCTGCAGTAAACCGGTCAGGTTTCAACACATCTGCTGGACTCCAGCTGGGTCACGATCGCCAGGCGTGCCTCCGACCGCCGCCACTATGGCCTTGCCTTTTCTACACCGTGTGTCGCTGTTGCTAAGTTACCCCGATCTGGAGCCGTTTCCGAGTCGCCAGGGCTTGCGGCCCCAGGCCACCCTTGCATCGACCGGCTGACAGCCCTGTGTCACCAAAGAGCTGTTTAACTACGACCCTCGTGCATGTCCGCCTCCGTGGCTCCTCCTCCATCCCACGCGCTCGCCTGTCGGATCCTGCGTCCGCCGCCGCAGCGACTTGAACCGCCGCCGTTGCCTCGTTGACCTCGTGTCGAGTGGCCGAGCCATGGACTCGCCTCCGCTGGACGTACCACCGAGCGGCCCTTGCTGCCTCAAACTACTGCTGCTACAATCGCAAGCCTCCACCGCTGCGAGTTGCTAAAGCCACTGTGAGTCGCCAGCCGCTTCATCTCTGTTCTGAGCCGCCGAGAGCCTTTGCTTCCAGCGCGTTGAACCGCCCGCTAGCAGGCTCACCCACGGTCGCGCAAAGCCACCGGAGCTGAGACACCACAAAGCGCCGGGATCCTTCGTGGCATCCCCGCACCGGACTCCGTTCCCGCCATGACCTCCCGCCACCGTGACTCACCGCGGTCTTCACCTCCGCTGCCTCAAACCGCCGCGACTCCCTGCCGGGTCATCTCTGAGCGCCCTACCAAATCGCCGCTGAGCACCTTGCCAAATCGCCACCAAGCGCCTCACTGAATCGCCGCCAAGTCGCCGCCGCGTGGTCTCAACCACCGCCAGGGTCTCCCCTCACCTCGAGCTATCGCGGGCAGGCCCTGACGTTAAACCGGCCTGGCCCTGAGCTGCCCTGGCCCCGCTCTACTTTACCTCTCCGCTCCGCCGCAACATCCCATCTCCATGCTGTCGCGTCGCCTACTACGCCGGCCGCAGCTCCCTGCAGCCTCCCCACGCCGGCTCGACCGCATGCGTCAGTGCCGCTCCGCCTTGACTAGCCGTCCCGCGCGCGCCCGTCCAGCCTGCCTCCCACGACGCCGGCCTCCCGCCCCTCGCTGGCTCCACCTCCCCAGGCCGGCTCCTGCCCCGTGCCCCCGCCGGGTTGCGGTCCCGTCTGGCCGCCTTGTGTTACCAGGCACCCCCGCAGTCCGGTCTGCGCGCCACTAGCTCCTTGATCCGGCTGCACTTAAAGAAAGCAGAGAAGATGTGCTCAAAAAAAAGTGATGACCAAGAGTCAGACAGAAAAGGACAAAGGGGCTGGCATGTTTTGACACTATATTCACATTACGTGGAGCTGCAAGCTACCCCTCCATCTCATTATTGGATGAAACGATTGGAGATGGTAGAATTTCACGGAGAATCAAATAATAGCGCATTCATACTGATGGTGCCTTCAAATATGATTTTGGATCTGTGCATGGTCCATATGTCGTTGTGCGGATAAATCAGGTGATATCCGTCCAGTCTGTTTTAATAGCAAATATTAATTTTTGTGTGAAACAATTATTTTGGGCTGCACTATTTTTTATGCAGGACAATTGTTCAATACAAATGAGGCATTATATTAGGGATACGAAGCATGCGCTAGCAACATTCTGCACCGGTGTTTCATCCGTGTTATACCACCCGATGAACGGACGTGTGCAAACCGCCGCCATGTGATCCGGTCTAGATCAGCACATCGGGCCGCATCTGTTGCATGAGTTATTTATTGAACAACAAGCCAGCCACTGCTTGGGTAGCCCGATTTTCTTCCAAAAAATTGGAGGCAAATTATTATCAACCGATGTCTGCGCTGGAAGGATCAATGGACATGCGCACAAATCGCCGCCACTACAGTTTGGTCCACTTCAAAACAACTAGTTGAAAGGAACCATTGGCCCAGTTGCTGACACGGCTCATATGGGATCATTTATAATCCACCACAGTCACCTTCAACCTTCTGTGGATTTACATCATGCTATCAACACCGATGATATATATACCTTCTGCTATGGTCAAGTACGGAGAATCTCAAGACAACTGCTTGACTCATCTTAAGACTCGGGGGCTATGATTCAGCAAGACTTGCCAGTTTTCAGTGAAGTCAAGAACTCTAGGACGTTGGAGGGAAAATAACCCGGTCCCGGAGGCTACTGCCTTATTGGCAAAAATTTAAAAGTCGTAAGAAGAATTTTCCGGTTCAAAACGAAGAATGTCGGTGTAAATTCTGGTTCAAGGGAAATCTGTTCCCCCACGGCTCTGAAGCTCTCAAATCCGGTTTAAGAATTTCCGGTTCAAAAAGGATTAATCTCTCGCAAGTTCGAGTTTAAAAGCCGTCAGAAAATTTCTGGCTTAAGAAGAAGGATTCCGGTTTAAAATCCGGCTCAAGGGAAAGCTATCTCCCACAAAGCTTTGAAGCTTTTGATATCCGGTTCAAAATACCAGTTCAAGAAGAATTTATCTCTTGCAAAAAGTTAAAGGTTGCCGAAGAGGACCTGTTGCCCTAACACGCGGTTCAAACATGGGTATCCTGCCTTATTGGCTTATCATATTATTGGTTACATGGGGGCTTCAGCTGACAAAGCGGAGTTCTGTCCATTAATCCGGCTATCACGCCACAATAAAGCTTGGGAGCTTCACACCCAAGGGGCCAAAGAGAGTCTTTTTGCTACGCACGACTCAAACATAGGCACCCATTGAGCACAGCTCACAAAGTTACTTGGGGGCTCTTTGTGTAAAGTAAAAAAGAGTTTGAAAGGACCCTTGTAATTGGGTATCGACCCACGGCTAGGAATCCTGGTGTATTCACCTAAAAGCCCGGGTTAACCTGCCTTCATCATGTAAGACACTCCTATCCAGGTAATCCTGGCATGACCCGCCGAACGTTTGACAAGTTACTCTCATAGAGACCCTGAACTTATCAAAGCTAAAACGATGATTGGTTAATTGGAGGCCCATCTTAAAAGGCTTTGTCAAATGGTTTAACTCAGCGGCCTGGCAGCCCACGAAAAGCCTCGAATTGTGGCCTAGCAGCCCTCGGAAAGCCTCGACTACAAGTTTTTTTTGCTTTTGCTTTTTGCAAAGTTTTTGATCAAGTTCTAAATTAACCCGGTGTTTACTGACCCGGCCAGACTATATGTAATTACACCAACCCGGTGTTTCTTAACTCGGTGTGGCTTCCAGTTATCAAGCTGTTAGCACATTATCACTTATAATCCGGTGTTTATTGACCCAGCCTGGCTTTGGACTATAAGTCGCCAGTATATATTTGGATTGCGCCGTTGGAATCATGCGCTTATAAATCATTGGGTATATTATTAAAATCTTTAATAGTCAACATGGCTGGATTTTTATTATGGTTATCTATAACCAGTATCATGATCAAGGTTTTCAAAGTCACTTTAGCGCAATGGCTATCATATTATCAATGGATATGCTTTATTCTACAATTCAAGGAATAGTCCCGAGTTGCTGAAGGATTACGACCCGGCACATGGGGGCTACATTATTTCAGTTGAGATTACATCAAATATGCTAGTCTCATGTCGCTGCAAACATGCACCATGACACCTGGGGGCTAATGCAAAGTCATTATTTTGCTCACCTTTATTGAAGACCCGACTCATCACATCGTAATGAGCCGGCCCTTGGGGGCTACCAATTGCTTCTGTCAACAATTCAAGGTACAAAGTTTTTGATCCATTACATTGTCCACTACTCAGTTGGTAAAGCACAAGGCTCTTAACCTTGTGGACATGGATTCAAGCCCCATGATGGGGGTTACATCGTATGATGTTATTTTTATTGAAGTATATATCAAGTCCCAGCTCAATATTATCTTACTAAGCAGGCCCTTGGGGTGCTACATCGTTGTTGTTCAAAGTTTACATGATTATATTTAAAAAGTCCCTGCTCATTATTGCATAATGACCCGGCCCTTGGGGGCTAAACTGGTTGAAGTTTTTATGAGCATCAGGAAATTACAAGTCCCAGGTTGCTGCAAGCATGACAACCCGGCACTTGGGGGCTACATATGCGGAATACTCAGTTCTGACTAGTGATTGAGATGAACAAACTGGATTTCTTCAAGCTTGTGACATTCATATTGAAGCAAATCTTAAGCTGTTACTACGTTACCTTCTTAAGATTTGAGGGCTACAAGTGATGGGTATAAAAGAGGTATATTTTCAAAAGCTGATGTCAACAAACAGTTATGATCCAGTGCCATCAATATTTGTAAGCTGGCCAAGTTCTACATTCTTAAACCAGCAAGTTTTACATTCTTAAACCGGCCAAGTTTTACATTCTTAAACCGGATGAAGATCATATGAGTATTTCAAGGACCAATATTGTTTTTAAGCATTGGGAGCTGGATCAAAGGAGTTATTCTTCACAATACATTTTCTATGAGAAACCAATGTGAGCAAGTTGATTATGAAGCTGGCCTATTAAACCGGATTTTCTAGAGGAAGGAAGTGACAAGGACTTAAGGATGATCAGGATCAGTTTAACATGGATAAATCCAAATTAAACTGGGGGCTAATATCGGGGATATACCCCGCGGTATGACCCGGCCGGAGTCCTAACCCGGCCGGGACTTGGTAAACCGGTGAGTGGTAAACCGGAAGGAGTTAAGACAGATGGTGGCACCGGCAGGTATTCAGACAATGTTAAACTGGCAGACAATGTTAAACCGGCAGACAGTGTTGAACCGGTAGACAATGTTAAATCGGCAGGCAATGTTAAACCGGTAGTCAATGTTAAACCGGCAGACAATGTTAAACCGGCAGATGTTAAGAAGCCCAGGAAAGGAAGTCAAAATAGTTTAAGTCTTAGTCCGAGATGGACTCTACATGTAACCTGCCCCTTTAACTTATATAAAGAGGGGCAGGGCTCCCCAAAGAGGGACAAGCAAGAAACAATCTCTAGGGCTAGACACAACTAGAGGAGAGCCGGTTTACGGCGACTCCCTCGTGATGATAATGAGATCTAGCCTCAAACAACATGTAGGGTTGTTACCGGATGATGTTTCTAGGGGCCCGAAGCTGTCTAAACCCTTGTCTTGTGTTGCGTCTCTCGATTCCGCTCAACCCCTCTCAAGCTACCACATAGATGCGTTAGCCTCACGACTAAGTCCTCACACTAATGACATCTGACGTGTTAATTCCACGACAGTGCGTGTCTTATGCAAACATATCACACATGCATCTTCGACAACGGAGGCAAGGTGAGGAGATAGTGTGTGGTTGTTTGGAACCGAGAGAGGAAGACCCCTAGCACGTGGCCAAGAGGGGTCTGACAAACAAGGGAGAGAGGTCGAGAGAGACGTACGGAGAAAATGCAGACATGGGGAGGAGAGAGTGTATGTTTATCATAGATAGATCCCCTAGAGATCGTGATGGGACTACATGGGTGGGAGATCGAGTGACAAGGTGTGTGCGTGATAGAAGATGCCCCGAGAGATATCGAGATAGACGTATGGATGGAAGGATATAATACGTGTGTTCCTGATGGATAGTAAGAGATAATCATACTTAGGAGGGGGGGGAGTGCTTGCGCCTATGGCCCTGTTTGGATACTCTAACTCCGTTAGAGGTTAGAGTTAGATTCATACCCTGAACTAACCCTGAACTAACTCTAAGTAAAGAGGTGTTTGGATGGCAGGGTTAGATGGAGCGCGGATACGGCGAGACACCTTCACGGGCGGTGCGAGAGGGAGGGAAGGAGAGGACGAGAAGCTTCGAGGAAGTGGGGAGGGATCTGCTGCGGGGAGAGCGAGAGAAAAAAGTGTTTATTAGTGGTCCCGAGAAGAACTAACCCAAATAAGCACCTCTTGGATGGGTTAGTTTTTTTGGATGGGTTAGATGCATATAACCTAAACTAACCCACATGTTTGGATCTTTTTGGGTTAGTTGACTCCAATCTAACCCAAACTAACTCTAACCCATGGATCCAAACAAAGCCTATGATGGAGTGAGGGATTGTGGTACTTAGGGGGGTGCGTGTCACATGGAGAGAGAACAAGGGCGGAGAGTGTTGGATGGGTCTAAATGTATAGCGCGAGCGAGACATGTGTATGTGTGAACGAGGGAGATATAAGGCCAGTTTAGCTTGCGTTGTGAGCATCTTTTGCATGGCCTGGGGTTGTGGCTGGATTTCATGCACGCTGGTTTTTGGTTGCTACCCTGTGAAAAAGAGAAAGCCCGCCTAGGCTGGGTTCCCTTGCACTTTAATTAGCCTGGCTGAACTCCAGACACTGCAAGTAGCCTGGCCCAGGCGACCGATTTCGAACGCCTGGCCGTGCCTGGTCGTGCGGCCATGAGGCTAATAGAAACATGGATGGATATTAGTATTAAATAATTGATGCATGGATTGATTGATGGGACATTGATGCTTTGCCTGGCCCAGGCATGAACCAAACGCTTCAGCACCACACAAGCCTTGCCAGGCAGAAATATTTTACATCTCACGTCCACACCAGGCAGTACCGGCCATCAAGGCATGAGGGTCAGGTCACGAACCAAACAGACAAATAAAGTTTGAGAGAGATTGAGGAGCCCCGATAAGGCTGAGTGGTGCATCAGATAGCTGAGAGGGGGAAAGAGATATTCCATCCGCTCGATAATGCAGTGCATGTAAATTTTTTAGAAGTCAAACTTTGGAAACTTTGATGAGGTTAATGCAAATGTTATTTATATCTACAATACCAAAGATACATCATACAAAACTACATCTCATGGTGAATCTAATGGTATATGTTTGACGTACTAGATGTAATTGTTTTTCTCCACTTACATGGTCAAACTTTGTGATGTTTGACTTTTCAAGAAATCTATATGCTATGGACGGAGGAGAGTGCCTCAGTCGAGATAGATCAAGTGCGTGTGAAGGAGAATGAGTAAGTGTGCAAAAAAGTATGTGTGTGAAAGAGAAAGTGACAAAAAATGATAAATTAGAGAGAGAGTGTGTGTTTTTTTGGTTGTTATGCGAACATATCACGCATGCATCTCCGAGATGGAAAAGCGAGGCGAGGACATACATGAAGATAGCTAGTGTGTGATTGTTTGCAACGGAGATAGACACCCATGTAGCACATGTCCAATAGAGGTCTGGCCAACAAGGAAAAAAGGTCGAGAGGGACAAATGGATGGCATGGACGCATGGGGAGGGAGAGAGGGTGTGTTTGTGATAGAGAGATCCCCTCGAGATCGTGACGGGACTATATGGGTGGGAGATCGAGGGAGTGCGTGCATGATAGAAAGATGCCCCAAGAGAAATCGAGATAGACCATGCACATGTTTGTGATGGAGACTAAGATTAGCTAGTCATATACATATAGGGGGGACTGTGTGTGCTTATAATTGAGTGAGAGACCATCATACTTGGCTAGCTGGGCATGAGATTGTGTGTGTGTGTATGTGCGTGTGAGATGGAGAGAGAACGAGGGAGAGATATAGAGTTTTAGATGGGCCTATCAAGTGCGAGTGAGACATGCATGTGTATGTGTGACCCAGGTGGATGGAGAGTTTGAGAGAGGGGGGGAAGAGCTTCGAGACGACATAGTGGTGCGTGTGAGAGTTACGGGAAAAGAGCCAAGGAATTTGTGTGCGTACGATGAGTGCACCCAAGATATCTAGCTTGGACTAGCTAGAGTATCATACATAGTGTGCGAGAGAGACCTATAGATGGTGTATATATGAATGCGAACTAGAAAGACCCCCCCCCACACACAAAGATATATATATATATATATATAGAGAGAGAGAAAGGGAGAGCGACCAACAAGGCTTTTGTGTCGGATGCATGCGACATAATTGAAGATTGTCGGCGAGAGAGTGAGTGAAAGAGAGAGAGAACAGGAGTCCGGGAGAGGGGGAGGTTGTGTTTTATGCATGAAAGACTGATATAAACCATGTTTCGATATAAACTTCCATTCAAATAATTAAATTGGAGAACATGGTGTCTGCAATCCACACATGAACGGATATATGCGTATATCAAAAAAGTTCATTAATTTGACTTTCAACATGTTCATGGAGTACTATAATACCGTACAACATGCTACTCGATTGAGGTGTTCAATTTTGGATTTAGTTCACTATTTTGACCTACTGAACGAGCTAGTTCATTGAATCGAGATATTTCATTTTGGGTTTGATTCGCGTATTTGAGTGGGTCAACTATTTGTCATATAGTAAATCGCTAGCAACGAGCATGTAAAAACACATTTCTCCCAAGCATCATCTCTCCATCTAAAAAAGAAGTGGCAAGCTAATATTTCAAAATTTGATTCGAATTGACTTGGTAAGGTAGACATGGATGCTCGTTCTCCAAAAATTTGAACGAACCGTTAAACATCCTCTCTGCTCGGTGGAATTCGCCGGAGCAAATAAATGGGAGACGCGAAATTACCGTCCTATGTGGGACACGAATCAATTGGCCCGTTGTACATCGAGGGTAGGTTCGTAACTTCATCCAAGCGCGCCTTCTCCTCGGCCGAAATGACATGTGCCGAATAATTCATATACCATGGTCGGCAAAACACGCTCTCCTTGCCCGAAATAGCTCGCGCCCACCATTTCAAAAACGCTCTCCTCACCCGAAATAGCTCGCGCCCACTATAGTTCAAAACACGCCCTCCTCGCCCGAAATCGCTCCCGCCCACTATTTGGGGAGAAGCAAAGTTACTCTACTATCCCCGACCCTCAGTACACAGACCAAAGCCGAGAAGCCTATAGGCAAGGGTAGAACTATAACTCCCCCTCACATTTCAGACAAATGCATCCGTAAGACATGGTTCCACTCCCCTCCCAATCCCCCCCACCCGCCCCCATTCATACCTCGTGGGCGCCAAATCACCTTCTCCCCGGGAAGCTCCCTTCTCTCGAGCCGTGAAATCTCAGCCCCACCTCCATGGCGCCCCCCACCGCACCAATTTCACAGCTGCCCTCCTCCCTAATGCCGGAGATGCTATCCAATTGCCGTCGTGCACTGGACCGTGTGACTCTTACTCCGTGCTGCTGGTGCTGCCTCAACAACAGTCGCGTGAACCGTACCGGAGCCGACTCACCCCCGCCATTGTTCACGGTGCCGGAGCGGCTCCAACGTAGGATCTGTCAAGAGTTCTGGCGCTGCTTCCGCGTAGCCGTCGACCGTCGCAACATCGCTCTTTCCCTGCCGCCGGTCGCCACCGCAACCGGGCCGGCCTCACCGACTCGGCAGCTGGACCTGCCTACTTCACCATGCCGCCAGATAGGTCGCACCTTCGTCTCAAATCACTTTATGTAGGCGTCAGATGTCTGAATTTTTATTCTGGGCCAATCGATTCCCAATGGGAAGCAGCACCCCTCGAGGCGACGGAGCTCCTAGGCTGCCGGTTGGCTGGTGTCTAATGTAAGGGTGTGGGGCCGCAAGTTCGATGCGGAAGCAGCGCTTAGATGGCTATCTTTTAGAGTTGCGTGGGTTGAAGGTACTGCCGCCGCCAGATCTGGATGACGGGGAGTCTTTGTGGATTGGCCCGGGGGTGGCGCAACCACGGCAGTGCGGTGGGGCGGGGAGTGGGGTTTTGTCCGGGGCCACAGACGGTGGAGGCAGGCTGCTCTACCGTTGGTTGCTGGCTCTTCGGGGAAGATTCTGAACAGTGTCAGCCGGGAGGCACAAGACGGCCATTGGGCCATCCAGCATAGATCGGACGGTACCAAAATAAAATAAAATCGTGTGACCCCAATTTAGTCTTCAGTCAACAGACGTGTGACCACTCTCGTACCTTGCTGTTGATCTCTTAGTGTATTTCTTCAGATCAAAGAGATATGTCGTTCTTAACATTATGTGTTATCTACATCTTCAGACACACCATCTTCCGACTCACCGCAGCTGCTCCAACAAGGGAAGCATACACCAGAAGGGAGCTATAGTCCCCACTCAATAGTTCCCTGCATCGAATGCGCGTGCCTGACATGGACAGCCACAACAACTGCAGGGCCATCGACAAGTCAGCACATGATGATCACTCCTATGGATGGCAGCCAGATAGGTTGTACCCTCATCTTACTTGTGTGCAACATTTATGGCTTTGTTATTCATCTAAGCACGGAAAATAGATCATCACATTTGACTGTATATTCATGCTGATCTCTTACGGGTCTTGTTCGGGAGTTCACGCTGTTCCATAGTTCAGCTAAGATACTTGTTCTTTAGGTAATGCTGTTCCATAGTTATCATCTATCAGCCAATGCTATCCCACAGGCTAGTGATTATAGTATTATACCACTTCTAGTATTACCTATGTTGTTCTTTAATACTTTTGTGTGCCATCTAGTTAATCTCGAGTACAAACGATACATATGCTGGGGCTTTCATCTGTGTTCTCCCTTTAGTTTATGAGACCTGTTGCTGCTAGTTAACCCGAGTCCTACTATTTATGTCGTCTCCTATAGGCACTCATTTACATAAATCTAACTACTAGTTGTCTTCCATGCATGTCATATATAATTGCACACATTGATATATCCACAAGAACCTCACGGAGCAATGTAAAGGCCAATAAACTTGATGTCAATGATACCCAATATGATGGAACATGTAAAGGCAGTTCTTCAGAAGACTTGCAGAAAGATGATGAATCCTCTTCACCCCACAAGGTCCTTGCTCTAACTTGGCCTGTGATATGGGTACAACATGCATACAATGTCCTGGAGTGTATCTACTCTATTGCAATGCAATGTGCTTAGCATGCTGATCATGCATGTAAATATGTCATGCCTTCCTATTTTTCAGTACCTATTCCATTCATGATAACATGTTTTCAAATTCAAGTACTGTCATTCTACTCTATCGCAGTGCCATCTGCTTAATTTGGACATCATCTTCTGAATATCTTATGCATTGTTATTCATCAGTATGTACTTCATCTATCTGCCATACCATGTTTTTTTACATTGAAGTGCTGTTCTAGTGCTCTGTTGCAATGCCATCTTATGTTCCCAATCATACACGTCTATGTTGCCTTAGTTATTTCTGTACGTATTCTGCTAGCATATAGTTTTACATTAAACTAGTGTTTTTTTTGCTGTGTTGTCCTGTCGTATCCCTGGCTCTTTCACCATACTCCCTCCGTCCGGATTACATGTTGCCGAAATGGATAAAAAAGGATGTATCTAGAACTGAAATACACCTAGACCCATCCATTTTTTTCCGGATGGAGGGAATACATGTCATGCCTTTCTATTCTTCAGTACCTATTCCATCTCTCTATTGTCGCATGTTTTATAATTAAAGCACCATTCTTCTATACAAGGCATGCAAGGGGAAGACAACTATGTTAGAATCTGAAGGGTTACAAACAAGGCCTTTCCAAAAGATCCAAACGTCAGGAGATAATAAACCAACTCCAGTTTTTATAGATACTGCTCCAGCACAGAGAACCCCAACTCCTACTGATAATAAGCAGATTCCAGTGGCTAAAGAACTAGTCTGCTCCAGTCCAGCAAAAATATGTCAACTCAATTCTAAGAAGCGTGTGCGTATCCTTGCATCATGAAATTTTATAGCATGCTGATCATATTTTCTACATGTTTCTTACTCATCTCTCTTTTAGAAAATAAGCTTAACATATAGAAGAATTTTTGCAATGGTATCGTTTATGAGGAAAGATTCTTGCAGGAATTCTCTGTGCTCCAATGTAGATGTAAGTACCTGTTGTATATCACTATATTTTTACATCAGCATGTATTTTTTTAATCGGTGTGAATCCAACCTTTATCTGATCTAAATTTAGTTGTAGCAAAATGTATGACTAAAGGCCACAATGTTGATTTTTGTAAGGAAAACTGCCTGGTAGTTTTGCATCCTGAGCTGCATGAGTGTACTATCTCATATCAGTTGGTTTGAATACTTTGGTTCTGCAGTGGGTTTTTTAGTGTTTTTTTACTGTGTTGTCCTGTCGTATCCCTAGCTCTTACATCATACTCCCTCCGTCCGGATTAAATGTCACAGAAATGGATAAAACTGGATGTATCTAGAACTTAAATACGCCTAGACCCGTCCATTTATTTCCGGATGGAGGGAATACATGTCAATATGTCATGCCTTTCTATTATTCAGTACCTATTCCATCTCTGTTGTAGCATGTTTTATAACTGAATCACCATTCTTCTATATAAGGCATGCAAGGGGAAGACGACTATGTTAGAATCTGAAGGGTTACAAATCAGATCTTTGCAAAAGATCCAAACGCCAGGAAATAATAAACCAACTCCATTTTTCATAGATACTGCTCCAACACAGAGAAACCCAACTCCCACTGATAATAAGCAGATTCTAGTGGCCAAAGAACTAGTCCGCTCCAGTCCAGCAAAAGAATATCAATTCCATTCTAAGAAGCGTGTGCGTATCCTCACATCATGAAATTTTATAGCATTCTGATCATATTTTCTACATGTTTCTTACCCATCTCTCTTTTAGAAAATAAGGTTAAACGATAGAAGACTTCCTCCATTGGGATCGTATTCGAGGAAAATATCTTGCGGGAATTCTCTGTGCTCCAATACTTATGTAAGTACCTGTTGTATATCACTATATTTTTACATCAACATGTATTTCGTTAATCGGTGTGAATCTAACCTCTATCTGATCTAAAATTAGTTGTAGCAAAATGTTAAAGGCGCAAATGTTGATTTTTCTAAGGAAAACTGCCTGGTAGTTTTGCATACAGAGCTGCATGAATGTACTATCTCATATCACGCACATTACTGAATTGTAGTGCTTCTCTGGTTGCCCATTCATTCATTGTGTGAATGTTACTTTCGTGCTACCTTACCTGGCTGATGATAGCTCTGCCATATTGTGTTAATTTGGTGTAGCTAGTTGCCCAAATGTACGTTGTGTTAATGTTGCTTTCCTATTATCTGAATTGGCCAATGATAGCAATGCTAGTGTGTTAATTTTGTGCAGGCTGCTGAAGATAAGAAGAAAAACTCTAAAAACAGCAAGGCAACCCCATTGTTTCTTTCCAGTAAATCTAGGCTAGGTAATATGGCAATAACTCATGATTAATTTGTTTGGTTCCCGTCCTAATTTATGTTATGATGTAGTGGTCGAGACACTCTCCACTATCAATAATACAAGCCTGCCAAAATTGCCATCTAAATCTTTTCAGTATCCTCAGTCTCGAATGCAACGAAATAAATGTGTGTTTGTGAACCAATTAATGGCTGAAGCAATGATGGAAATGGTGGATGAATCAGAGGTGCAGAGTCGTGCGACACAACAACTAATCAATGTTTTCAGAGATAGTGTAGCAAAGCAGAAAGAACTTACCCACATGGTTATGGGCGTCATCTGTGCTGAGGTTGCAGATTGTGATGTTGTAGATGGTTAGGTTCTGCTATTTCTTTGCACTGGCATGAATCTTTGATTGCCCAGTGGATGTAATTTCCTGTAATATATGCTGGATGTGCAATGTTATTCCCTGTATGCCGTACCATTGCTTGATCGGTTTTGGTCCTGTGCATAATTTCTCGTCGTAATGGGCTCAAATTATCTAATTTGGCCTAAAGACATGTACGAACTTTAGTGGGCCCATTAAGTTAATGGGCGGTTACTAGGCCGAAAGTTAATGGTCGTCCCTCTTACCTCTCGGGTCGTTAACAGGCCGACATCAAAGCAGGCAACAAGTGGCCCCAATTTATTTCACGGGCCGTTAACAGGCCGTTACTAAGTTTGGGCTACATATGGCCCAACTATACTGTAGGCCTTTGGCAGGCCGAAAGAGATAGCGGGCTTGTACTGGACCATGAAGAGCATGGGCCGCTAAGAGGCCGAAAGTCAGGTCGTATTGTAAATGGCCCAACTGTGTTGTGGGCCTTTAGGAGGCCGAAAGAGAAACCGGGCTGGTATTGGACCATGAAGGACATGGGCCGTTAAAAGGCCAAAACTAAGGTCCGACTGCAAATGGCCCAACTCATTTATGGTCCGTTAACAGGCCGAAAGGCACACAGGGCCAGGAATTGGCCCAACACTTAAATGGGTCGCTAAAAGGCCAAAACTCAGGTCCGACTACAAATTGCTCAACTGATTTATGGGCCGTCAACAGGCTGAAAGTGACACCAGCCCAGAAATTGGCCCAACACTTAAATGGGCCACTAAAAGGCCGAAACTCAGGTCCGACAACAAATGGCTCATCAGATTTATGTGTCGTCACCAGGCCGAAAGAGGTACATCCTGAAAATTGGCCCATCCATTAAATGGGCCGTTAACAGGCTGAAATCTCATCGGGCCGATATTGAGCCCAAATATATAGCGGGCTGTAGCGGGCTCGAACTAACGATGGGCTGCAATGGTGTAAAATCTTTTACGGGCCGTTGACGGGCCGAATTGGCACATCTCGTATGGGCCGTGGGCTTAAATGGACCTGACACAAGTAGGACTTATATTGGTTGGCTGGCTAATTTTTACTGGGCCGGCCGTTTCACAGGAATGGGCCTCTGTTGGGCCGTGCCACGTGTCAACGTATCATAGGCACCTTCCGTCCAATGAGTGGATGACATCTGTCCCAACGATGAGCCGACACGTGTTTCCTCCAGGCAATGATGATTTTACACGTGGAAAATCCCCATTGGTCGGGGCTATTAACGGGTTATCAGATTCAAATCCCGACCTGATAGCTTAACAGCGTTCCGTTACGGTGGATGCCACGTGTCGGTCACCGTTGACGAAAGCACTTCTGTGACGCGCGATTTATCGTCATGGAAGTGGACACTTCCATGATGATAATTTTGGTAATGTCATGGAACACTTCTACGACAGCACGGGTATGACTATCTTGATTCTGTCATAAATTTGTCATCGATGTACATGCATGACAAAAAACGCGACCTACTATGACAAATATGTATCATCACAGAAGTGTATTTTTTTTGTAGTGTAAAGCAACTATATAGCGTTTCGAGATTCCTCATCATTTCAAGACTCCTTATAAAGTAAAGCAATTACATAGCATTTCGAGACTCTCCATCAATATTTACCTCTCGGCCATTTCGAGACTCCTCATCATGTCCGTGCTCTCATCCGGGACTCCAAACAACCTTCGGTCACAAAAAAACATAACTCATATAATACATATCGTCATCGAATGTTAAGCGTGCGGACCCTGCGGGTTTGAGAACTATGTAGAGTTGACCGAGACATGACTGAGACACCTCTCCATTCAATAACCAATAGCGGAACATGGGTCCTCATATTGGTTCCCACATATTCTATGACGATCTTTATCGGTCGAACCGCAATGACAACATACATTATTCCCTTTGTCATCGGTATGTTACTTGCCCGAGATTCGATCGTCGGTATTCTCATACCTATTTCAATCTCGTTACAGGCAAGTCTCTTTACTTGTTTCGTAGTGCATCATCCCATAACTAACTCGTTAGTCACATTGCTTGCAAGGCTTATCATGATGTGTATTAATGAGAGGGCCCAGAGATACCTCTCCGATACTCGGAGTGACAAATCCTAATCTCGATCTATGCCAACCCAACAAACACCTTCGGAGACACCTGTAGAACACCTTTATAATCACCAGTTATGTTGTGATGTTTGATAGCACACAAGGTGTTCCTCTGGTATTCGGGAGTTGCATAATCTCATAGTCAAAGGAATATGTATAAGTCATGAAGAAAGCAATAGCAATAAAACTTAACGGTCATTATGCTAAGCTAATGCATGGGTCTTTGTCCATCACATCATTCTCCTAATGATGTGATCATGTTCATCAAATGACAACACATGTCTATGGTTAGGAAACTTAACCATCTTTGATTAACGAGCTAGTCTAGTAGAGGCTTACTACGGACATAGTGTTTTGTCTATGTATCCACACATGTATCAAGTTTCCAGTTAATACAATTCTAGCATGAATAATAAACATTTATCATGATATAAGGAAATATAAATAACAACTTTATTATTGCCTCTAGGGCATATTTCCTTCAACCACTGCAGAAGATAGAGAGAAAATGAAACTCATTCCCTATGCCCCAGCCATAGGTTCTATCATGTATGCTATGATGTGTACCAGACCTGATGTGTGCCTTAGCATAAGTCTGGCAGGGAGGTACCAAAGTAATCCAGGAGTGGATCACTGGGCATCGGTCAAGAACATCCTAAAGTACCTAAAAAGGGACCAAGGATATGTTTCTCGTTTAGGGAGGTGACAAAGAGCTCATCATAAATGGTTACGTCGATGCTAGCTTTGACACTGATCCCGATGACTCTAAGTCACAAACCGGATACGTATTTATATTGAATGATGGAGCTGTCAGCTGGTGCAGTTCCAAGCAGAGCATCATGGCGGGATCTACGTGTGAAGCGGAGTACATAGCTGCTTCGGAAGCAGCAAATGAAGGAATCTAGATGAAGGAGTTCAGATCCGATCTAGGTGTCATACCTAGTGCATCGGGTCCAATGAAGCAATTGCCTTGGCGAAGGAATCCAGATTTCACAAAAGAACCAAACACGTCAAGAGACGCTTCAACTCCATTCATCATCAAGTCAAGGAGGGAGACATAGATATTTGCAAGATACATACAGATCTGAATGTAGCAAACCCGTTGAGTAAGCCTCTTCCACGAGCATAACATTATCAGCACCAAGACTCCATGGGTGTTAGATTCATTACAATGTAATCTAGATTATTGACTCTAGTGCAAGTGGGAGACTGAAAGAAATATGCCCTAGAGGCAATAATAAAGTTTTTATTTTATATTTCCTTATTCATGATATATTTTTGTTATTCATGCTAGAATTGTATTGATCGAAAACCTTAATACATGTGTGAATACATACACAAACACCATGTCCCTAGTGAGCCTCTACTAGACTAGCTCGTTGATCAAATATGGTTAAGGTTTCCTAAACATGGACATGAATTGTCATTTGTTAAAGGGATCACATCATTAGGAGAATGATGTGATGGACAAGACCCATCAGTTAGCTTAGCATTACGATTGTTCTATTTTATTGCTATTGCTTTCTTCATGTCAAATACATATTCCTTCGACTATGAAATTATGCAACTTCTGGATACCATAGGAATGCCTTGTGTGCTCTCGAACGTCACAACATAACTGGGCGATCATAAAGATGCTCTACAGATATCTTCGAAGGTGTTTGTTGAGTTGGCATAGATCGAGATTAGGATTTTTCACTCCAGGTATCGGAGAGGTATCTCTGGGCCCTCTCTGTTATACACATCATAAGCTTGCAAGCAAACGACGAAGGAGTTAGTCACGAGGTGATGTATTACGGAACGAGTAAAGAGACTTGCCGGTAACGAGATTGAACTAGGTATAGAGATACCTATGATCAAATCTCGGGCAAGTAACATACCGATGGACAAAGGAAAGTACGTATGTTGTCATAACGGTTCGACCGATAAAGATCTTCGTAGAATATGTAGGAGAAAATATGGGCATCCGGGCTCCACTATTGGTTATTGACCGGAGAGGTGTCCGGGTCATGTCTACATAGTTCTCGAACCCGTATGGTCCGCACGCTTAACGTTCGCTGACGATATAGTATTATATGAGTTATGTGATTTGGTGACCGAATGTTGTTCGGAGTCTTGGATGAGATCATGGAAAAGAAGAGGAGTCTCAAAATGGTCGAGAGGTAAAGATTGATATATAGGACGATGGTATTCGGACACCGAAAGTGTTTCGGAGGGTACCAGTTATATATCGGGTCACCGGAAGGGGTTCCGAGCACTCCTGGCAAAAGATATGGGCCTTATGTGTCAAGAGGGGAAGCGCACCAGCCACAAGGGGCTAGTGCACACTATATGGGTGTTGGGGAACCTTGCAGAAAATTAAAAAAATTCCTACGGTTTCACCAAGATCCATCTATGAGTTCATCTAAGCAACGAGTCATGGGAGAGAGATTGCGTCTACATACCACTTTGTAGATCGCGTGCGGAAGCGTTCAAGAGAACGGTGATGATGGAGTCGTACTCGCCGTGATCCAAATCACCGATGACCAAGTGCCGAACGGACAGCACCTCCGCGTTCAACACACGTACGGAGCGGATGACGTCTCCTCCTTCTTGATCCAGCAAGGGGGAAGGAGAGGTTGATGATGATCCAGCAGCACAACGGCGTGGTGGTGGATGCAACAGAACTCCGGCAAGGCTTCGCCAAGCTGCTGCGGGAGGAGGACGAGGTGTAGCAGGGGGAGGGAGGCGCCAAGACACAAGGGTGCGGCTGCCCTCCCCCTTGCCCTCCTTTATATAGGCCCCCAGGGGGGGCGCCGGCCCTGGGAGATCCAATCTCCCAAGGGGGCGGCGGCCAGGGGGGTGGAGAGCTCCCAAGGCAAGTGGGGCGCCCCCCCGCCACCTAGGGTTTCCAACCCTAGGTGCAGGGGGGCCCAAGGGGGGCACACCAGCCCACTAGGGGCTGGTTCCCCTCCCACTTCAGCCCACGCGGCCCTCCGGGATAGGTGGCCCCACCCGGTGGATCCCCGGGACCCTTCCGATGGTCCCGGTACAATACCGGGTTACCCCGAAACTTTCCCGATGGCCGAAATAGCACTTCCTATAAATAATTCTTTACCTCCAGACCATTCCGGAACTCCTCATGACGTCCGGGATCTCATCCAGGACTCCGAACAACATTCGGTTTGCTGCATACTCATATTCATACAACCCTAGCGTCACCGAACCTTAAGTGTGTAGACCCTACGGGTTCGGGAGACATGCAGACATGACCGAGACGGCTCTCCGGTCAATAACCAATAGCAGGATCTGGATACCCATGTTGGCTCCCACATACTCCTCGATGATCTCATCGGATGAACCACGATGTCGAGGATTCACGCAACCCCGTATACTATTCCCTTTATCAGACAGTATGTTACTTGCGAGAGATTCGATCATCGGTATCCCAATACCTCGTTCAATCTCATTACCGGTAAGTCACTTTACTCGTACCGTAATGCATGATCCCATGACCAGACACTTGGTCACTTTGAGCTCATTATGATGATGCACTACCGAGTGGGCCCAGTGATACCTCTCCGTAATACGGAGTGACAAATCCCGGTCTCGATCCGTGTCAACCCAACAGACACTTTCAGGGATACCTGTAGTGCACCTTTATAGTCACGCAGTTACGTTGTGACGTTTGGTACACCCAAAGCACTCCTACGGTATCCGGGAGTTACACGATCTCATGGTCTAAGGAAGAGATACTTGACATTGGAAAGGCTCTAGCAAAACGAACTACACGATCTTGTGCTATGCTTAGGATTGGGTCTTGTCCATCACATGATTCCCCTAATGATGTGATCCCGTTGTCAACGATATCTAATGTCCATAGTCATGAAACCATGACTATCTGTTGACCAACGAGCTAGTCAACTAGAGGCTTACTAGGGACGTATTGTGGTTTATGTATTCACACGTGTATTACGATTTCTGGATAATACAATTATAGCATGAATAAAAGACAATTATCATGAACAAGGAAATATAATTATAATCCTTTTATTATTGCCTCTAGGGCATATTTCCAACAGTCTCCCACTTGCACTAGAGTCAATAATCTAGTTACATTGTGATGAATCGAACACCCATAGAGTTCTGGTGTTGATCATGTTTTGCTCGCGGAAGAGGTTTAGTCAACGGATCTGCGACATTCAGATCCGTATGTACTTTGCAAATATCTATGTCTCCATCTTGAACATTTTCATGGATGGAGTTGAAACGACGCTTGATGTGCCTGGTCTTCTTGTGAAATCTGGGCTCCTTGGCAAGGGCAATAGCTCCAATGTTGTCACAGAAGAGTTTGATCGGCCCCGACGCATTGGGTATGACTCCTAGGTCGATGATGAACTCCTTCACCCAAATTGCTTCATGCGCTGCCTCTGAGGCTGCCATGTACTCCGCTTCACATGTAGATCCCGCCACGACGCTCTGCTTGCAGCTGCACCAACTTACTGCCCCACCATTCAACATATACACGTATCCGGTTTGTGACTTAGAGTCATCCAGATCTGTGTCGAAGCTAGCGTCAACGTAACCCTTTACAACGAGCTCTTCGTCACTTCCATAAACGAGAAACATGTCCTTTGTCCTTTTCAGGTACTTTAGGATAATCTAGACCGCTGTCCAATGTTGCTTGCCGGGATTACTTTGGTACCTTCCTACCAAACTTACGGCAAGGTTTACATCAGGTCTGGTACACATCATGGCATACATAATAGATCCTATGGCTGAGGCATAGGGGATGACACTCATCTCTTCTTTATCTTTTGCCGTGGTCGGGCATTGAGCCGAGCTCAATCTCACACCCTGTAATACAGGCAAGAACCATTTCTTGGATTGATCCATTTTGAACTTCTTCAAAATCTTATCAAGGTATGTGCTTTGTGAAAGACCTATGAGGCGTCTCGATCTATCGCTATAGATCTTGATGCCTAATATGTAAGCAGCTTCTCCAAGGTCCTTCATTGAAAAACACTTATTCAAATAGGCCTTAATGCTGTCCAAGAATTCTATATCATTTCCCATCAAAAGTATATCATCTACATATAATATGAGAATGCTACAAAGCTCCCACTCACTTTCTTGTAAACGCAGGCTTCTCCATAAGTCTGCATAAACCCAAACGCTTTGATCATCTCATCAAAGTGAATGTTCCAACTCCAAGATGCTTGCACCAGCCCATAAATGGATCGCTGGAGCATGCATACTTTGTTAGCATTCTTAGGATCGACAAAACCTTTTGGCTGCATCATATACAGCTCTTCCTTAAGATAACCGTTAAGGAATGCCGTTTTGACGTCCATCTGCCATATCTCATAATCATAGTATGCGGCAATTGCTAACATGATTCGGACAGACATAGGCTTCGCTACGGGAGAGAAAGTCTCATCGTAGTCAATCCCTTGAACTTGCCGATAACCCTTAGCGACAAGTCGAGCTTTATAGATGGTGACATTACCATCCGCGTCCGTCTTCTTTTTAAAGATCCATTTGTTTTCTATCGCTTGCCGATCATCGGGCAAGTCAGTCAAAGTCCATACTTTGTTTTCATACATGGATTCTATCTGGTATTGCATGGCTTCTAGCCATTTGTTGGAATCTGGGCCCGCCATCGCTTCTTCATAGTTCGAAGGTTCACCGTTGTCTAACAACATGATTTCCACGACAGGGTTGCCATACCACTCTGGTGTGGAACGTGTCCTTGTGGACCTATGAAGTTCAGTAGCAACTTGATCCGAAGTACCTTGATCATCATCATTAATTTCCTCTCCAGTTGGTGTAGGCACCACAGGAACATTTTCTTGAGCTGCACTACTTTCCGGTTCAAGAGGTAGTACTTCATCGAGTTCTACTTTCCTCCCACTTACTCCTTTCGAGAGAAACTCTTTTTCCAGAAAGGATCCGTTCTTAGCAACAAAGATCTTGCCTTCGGATCTAAGGTAGAAGGTATACCCAATGGTTTCCTTAGGGTATCCTATGAAGACGCATTTTTCCGACTTGGGTTCAAGCTTTTCAGGTTGAAGTTTCTTGACATAAGCATCGCATCCCCAAACTTTTAGAAACGACAGCTTAGGTTTCTTCCCAAACCATAATTCATACGGTGTCGTCTCAACGGATTTAGACGGTGCCCTATTTAAAGTGAATGTAGCTGTCTCTAGAGCGTATCCCCAAAATGATAGTGGTAAATTGGTAAGAGACATCATAGATCGCACCACATCCAATAGAGTGCGATTACGACGTTCGGACACACCGTTACGCTGAGGTGTTCCAGGTGGCGTGAGTTGTGAAACGATTCCATATTTTCTTAAGTGTGTACCAAATTCGTGACTTAAATATTCTCCTCCACGATATCGTAAGAATTTTATCTTTCGGTCACGTTGATTCTCTACTTCATTCTGAAATTCCTTGAATTTTTCAAAGGTCTCAGACTTGTGTTTCATCAAGTAGACATACCCATATCTACTCAAGTCATCAGTGAAAGTGAGAACATAACGATATCCTCCGCGAGCCTCAACGCTCATTGGACCACACACATCAGTATGTATGATTTCCAACAAGTTGGTTGCTCGCTCCATTGTTCTAGAGAATGGAGTCTTGGTCATTTTGCCCATGAGGCATGGTTCGCATGTGTCAAATGATTCATAATCGAGAGACTCTAGAAGTCCATCAGCATGGAGCTTCTTCATGCGCTTGACACCAATGTGACCAAGGCGGCAGTGCCACAAGTATGTGGGACTATCGTTATCAACTTTACATCTTTTGGTATTCACACTATGAATATGTGTAACATTACATTCGAGATTCATTAAGAATAAACCATTGACCATCGGGGCATGACCATAAAAGATATCTCTCATATAAATAGAACAACCATTATTCTAGATTTAAATGAGTAGCCATCTCGCATCAAACGAGATCCAGATACAATGTTCATGCTCAAACATGGCACTAAATAACAATTATTGAGGTTTAAAACTAATACCGTAGGTAAATGTAGAGGTAACGTGCCGACGGCGATCACATCGACCTTGGAACCATTCCCGACGCGCATCGTCACCTCGTCCTTCGCCAGTCTCCGTTTATTCCGCAGCTCCTGTTGTGAGTTACAAATGTGAGCAACGGCACCGGTATCAAATACCCAGGAGTTACTACGAGTACTGGTAAGGTACACATCAATTACATGTATATCAAATATATCTTTAGTGTTGCCGGCCTTCTTGTCCACTAAGTATTTGGGGCAGTTCCGCTTCCAGTGACCCTTCCCTTTGCAATAAAAGCACTCAGTCTCAGGCTTGGGTCCATTCTTTGACTTCTTCCGGGCAACTGGCTTACCGGGCGCGGCAATATCTTTGCCATCCTTCTTGAAGTTCTTCTTACCCTTGCCCTTCTTGAACTTAGTGGTTTTATTGACCATCAACACTTGATGTTCTTTCTTGATTTCAACCTCTGCTGACTTAAGCATTGAAAATACTTCAGGAATGGTCTTTACCATCCCCTGCATATTGTAGTTCAGCACAAAGCTCTTGTAGCTTGGTGGGAGCGACAAAAGGATTCTGTCAATGACCGCCTCGTTTGGGAGGTTGATCTCCAGCTGGGACAGGCGGTTGTGCAACCCAGACATTTTGAGTATGTGCTCACTGACAGAACTGTTTTCCTCCATCTTACAATATAGAACTTGTCGGATACTTCATATCTCTCGACCCGGGCATGAGCTTGAAAAACCATTTTCAGCTCCTCGAACATCTCATATGCTCCGTGTCGCTCAAAACTCTTTTGGAGCCCCGGTTCTAAGCTGTAAAGCATGCCGCACTGAATGAGGGAGTAATCATCAGCACGTGACTGCCAAGTGTTCATAACGTCTTGGTTCTCTAGGATGGCTGCTTCACCTAGCGGTGCATCTAGGACATAATCTTTCTTGGCTGCTATGAGGATGATCCTCAGGTTCCGGACCAAGTCCGAATAGTTGCTGCCATCATCTTTCAGCTTGGTTTTCTCTAGGAACGCGTTGAAGTTCATGTTGACATGAGCGTTGGCCATTTGATCTACAAGACATATTTTGCAAAGACTTTAGACTAAGTTCATGATAATTAAGTTCATCTAATCAAATTATTTAATGAACTCCCACTCAGATTGACATCCCTCTAGTCATCTAAATGTTACACGATCCGAGTCGACTAGGCCGTGTCCGATCATCACGTGAGACGGACTAGTCATCATCGGTGAACATCTCCATGTTGATCGTATCTTCCATACGACTCATGTTCCGAGGCCATGTCTGTACATGCTAGGCTCATCAAGTTAACCCTAAGTGTTTCTGCATGTGTAAAACTGTCTTACACCCGTTGTATGTGAACGTAAGGATCTATCACACCCGATCATCACGTGGTGCTTCGAAACGACGAACTTTAGCAACGGCGCATAGTTAGGCACTACTAGGGAAAACCTTATACACAGAACTTTAGCAGTAGCATGGGTCAAAGAAGCACGCTGGTGCTAAATAGCAGCAGCGCGCCTGCCAAAACCGCGCTGCAGATAGTGTTGTAGCAGTAGCGCGTCTCGGTGAATACATGTTACTACTAAAATTCTCACGGCTTAGCCGATATGGTACACATAGTAGTAGCGATCTATATGGAACTGCGCTACTGCTACTTTCTTTGTAGCAGCGCGTTTTGCTCTAAACTCGCTACTACTAAAGGATATAAAATTAAATGAAAAGCAAATAGAAAGGTAATTGAAAATGAAAGAAATAGAAGAAGGTGAAAGGAAAAAAATAAAATGTGAAGAAAAATAAATGAAAAAGGGAAAAAGGAGAAAGTAGTAGTAGTAGCGCGTATCCCAGAACACGCTGTAGCTAACGTAGCAGCAGCACGCTTTTAGGAAAGCGCTACTGCTACTTCTGACTTAACCACCGCGTTCGTCCTTCCCCACGGCCACTTCCCCCAAATCGAACTCCTTCGCTCTCGCCGCCGCCGTCGCCCTCGGTCGGCGCGCGCTCTCCGCACACCCTCTATGCTGACCCCGACCCCAGATTCAACGCCGCCCCCGCCCCCGACCTCAACGCCGCCTCGGACGCCGCCCCGGACGCCGCCCCCGACCTCAACACGGCCCCAGACGCAGCCCCGCCCCAAGCCCGACCTCGACGCCGCCTGCCCCTCTCTCGCCGCAGGCACCCGATCGAGGTGAGCACGCCTGCTCCTCCCCCTCCCCTACCTCTGCCTAGATAGGGTTCTTCAAATTTTAGTTGCATCAAATAGTTAGGGTTCATCTATGGGTGGAAATGAATTGGATACAGATGCGGCTGGGATTATTTCTTAGGTGATGTTTTCTTAGATGATGAATAAACACTAGTGTAATGCATAATAAAACGAGTAAAATTTGACCTTCTTCTATTTAGTTAGTAATAACTAGTTAGTAAGAACTAGGTACTAATTAGGTGATTTTTTAGTTAAAGCAATTTTTCCCGCATCCTCGTCGTCGAGTCGGCGAAGGACGACACCTGCTTGACCAGATCGGCCATGTCCGGTACTGGGCTCCACCGGGGTGGTACTGGGAGGCGCTACCTACCGGGGGGCGCAGGTTGGTGAGGAGCCAGCCTGTCATTGACCCGAACCTTCTTTGGTGGCGGTCGCGTGGGCCAGTGACGATCCAGAGGCTCGAGGACTCCGCGGAGGTGGTGCGTCACCGTGTCAGTGAGGAGGACGCGCACGTCCGTCGCTACTTGTTTGCGTTGGAGCACAGGCCGTTCTCCAATACCTGGCAGGTTCTCCGGGGATCTCACTGGAGCTATGATCCCGTGATGGTGCCTTCTCTGTGGGTGTCCACCGCCCGCGCCGATACCCGTCATGTGCTAGAGTTTTAGTTGTATTAGTGATGTTATATGTACGACACTATTCGTGATGTATTAGTGATAATATTCGATGATGTACTGAGGCATGAGATGATTTACTTTTGCTTATTGAATGCATGCTAATTTGAGTCCTATAAGATATTTTGAAATGTATATCTTGTGTTGCTCAATATCCAAGTGGCCGGTCATGTTTGCAGGTTACACCTTCGAGTGGCCTATGTTTTGCCGGAGTGTTGATTCATTTCCGTTCCGGCAAATTTCAGGCGCTCGATATGTCCTATTTTAGCAAAGGTCATGCCGTATTTTTCCGTGAATTTTGGCATGACTTGTGCTAGAATATGTAGGAAATATCGAGTGCCCTGGATTTGTGTGTTGACTATCTTGGTAGTTGTCTTCGATCGATTTTCAATTAATGTTTTAACTATGAACATAGGAAATGTCTGACGACGAGAAGGATTTCGGTATTTGCAAATACTGCGAAGACGAGCGCGGCCTGTGCGACGGAATCTTCCTAGATGTTGATAGGCACTTCAGCATCAAGCTGGACGAGAACTTCGAAGTGGATACAGTAAGTCACAACGACAAGTCTTTTTTTCGTAATTAAGCATGACATCTGCTTCATTTGCTTCAACTTATATTTTTTTATTATTCTACTAGCGTAACCCCTGCCATGCAAGAGTTTTTGTATTGGATAAGATAGGTTTCAGTCATAGTATGGAGGAAAAGAAAGTTTACTTGAAGACCGAGCATGGTTATATTTTCCATGCAAAGTTATACAATTCAGACAACTACACCTATTTTGGATACAAAACATGGCGAGCACTATGCAAGACTTATGCATTTGAGCCTGATATGGTTATCACCTTTGATATTCATCCAGAAGATGATATTGAAGGTAATACCGACATCTGGGTCGATGTGCAAATGCCTCCAGTTATACCATTATGTAAGTTTCTCAACCATATTTATGTCTTTGATATTGTTTATTCAAAAATAGTTGACAACTAATTTGTATTGTCAGCTTATTTCCGTGCAAGCAAACATGTCCAGCGCTTGGTAGACAGGACCGTATACTGTCCTGGGGCTGAACTCAACTGCGAGGAGCTCAGTCATTATGTTTCATGGCTTGAGGATCTTGATACTGTCAAGACAAATTTTCTTCCTGCATTTAGAAATGTTAGTACTGAAAATGTGCGACCAATAGTGTTCGTAATGAACTACGGTCACATCTAGTTAGGAAGGATGGTAAGATTTTTACTATTTGTCATCGGTGCATCTTTTCCATACATTATTTTTGAAGCTAAACTTCATTGCTAGGTATGTTACCGTACGATGTTCTTCAACAGGGACTCTCGATGAATGTTGTGCCTTATGGGATCGAGACTAAAGGTACCATGAGTATTATCAGCTTACGGCCATGATATCCTACAGATTACTTTAGTGCATTCAAGATTAGCGACGGATGCTTAATAGTGCAAGACTGGACCAAATATGTGATGGGGGAGCGCAGAGAAGTACTAGGGGGCAGCAAACAGATGCGCTACCCACGGTTAGGACACAGGTTCATCTGCATGCTCTAGTTTGATCGAGGAGGAGAGCTATATATGTTTTATGTTATTTTACCTAAGAGAGAGCAGCAGGAGTGATTAGCTAGCTAGAAATGAGTTTGAGGATGACGATGTGCTACACTATTACTATGTTGATAAAATAGCTAGTGTTGGTGGTAATGACTATGATGATTATTATTAGCTAGTGTTAGTGCTGATTAAATAAATACTGTTGGTGGTAATGACTATGATGATGATTAAATAGCTTGTGCTGGCGGATTAGATTCAAGTGGAGGCAACATGTGGTGCACATCGAAAGTACTACTAGTCCAAACTAGATCAAGTTTGGATTAGTAGTATACTTTTGACATGCACCACATATTGCCTCCACTTGAACCTAATCCACCTTCATTTAATACACTGTTATGGACATAATGATGTAAACCTCATAATAGCTGGTATTGTACCAATATTTGTATGATGGTGCATAAATACACTAAAAATAAAAAAAATAAAAAAATACTAGTAGCGATGGAAAGAAAACACGCTGCAAGTAGATACCTTAGCAGTAGCGTGGTACTGAACAAACGCTGCAGCTATTTTTCCTAGCAGTAGCGCGTGCTGACACGCGTTACTTCTAAGCAATAGCTGTAGCGCCTTATTAGTAGCGCGGCCACCCGCGCTACTAGTGGGCACAAAACACGCGCTACTGCTAGGGTTTTCCCTAGTAGTGAGGGGGAACACTTTCTTGAAATTATTGTAAGGGATCATCTTATTTACTACCGTCGTTCTAAGTAAACAAGATGCATAAACATAATAAACATCACATGCAATTATATAAAGTAGTGACATGATATGGCCAATATCATATAGCTCCTTCGATCTCCATCTTCGGGGCTCCATGATCATCTTCGTCACCGACATGACACCATGATCTCCATCATCATGATCTCCATCATCGTGTCTTCATGAAGTTGTCACGCCAACGACTACTTCTACTTCTATGGCTAACGCGTTTAGCCATAAAGTAAAGTAATTTACATGGCGTTCTTCAATGACACGCAGGTCATACAAAAAATAAAGACAACTCCTATGGCTCCTGCCGGTTGTCATACTCATCGACATGCAAATCGTGATTCCTATTACATGAACATGATCTCATACATCACAATATATCATTCATTATTCATCACAACTTCTGGCCATATCACATCACATGACAATTGCTGCAAAAACAAGTTAAACATCCTCTAATTGTTGTTGCATCTTTTACGTGGCTACAATTGGGTTCTAGCAAGAACGTTTTCTTACCTACGAATAACCACAACGTGATTTTGTCAACTTCTATTTACCCTTCATAAGGACCCTTTTCATTTATCCGCTCCAACTAAAGTAGGAGAGACAGACACCCGCTAGCCACCTTATGCAACTAGTGCATGTCAGTCGGTGGAACCTGTCTCACGTAAGCGTACGTTTAAGGTCGGTCCGGGCTGCTTCATCCCACAATACCGCTGAAGCAAGAAAAGACTAGTAGCGGCAAGCAAGTTGACAAGATCTACGCCCACAACAAAATTGTGTTCTACTCGTGCAATAGAGAACTACGCATAGACCTAGCTCATGATGCCACTGTTGGGGAACGTTGCAGAAAATTAAAAAATTTCCTATGGTTTCACCAAGATCCATCTATGAGTTCATCTAAGCAACGAGTCATGGGAGAGAGATTTCATCTACATACCACTTTGTAGATCGCGTGCGGAAGCGTTCAAGAGAACGGTGATGATGGAGTCGTACTCGCCGTGATCCAAATCACCGATGACCAAGTGCCGAACGGACAGCACCTCCGCGTTCAACACACGTACGGAGCGGATGACGTCTCCTCCTTCTTGATCCAGCAAGGGGGAAGGAGAGGTTGATGATGATCCAGCAGCACAACGGCGTGGTGATGGATGCAGCAGAACTCCAGCAGGGTTTCGCCAAGCTGCTGCGGGAGGAGGACGAGGTGTAGAAGGGGGAGGGAGGCGCCAAGACACAAGGGTCCGGCTTCCCTCCCCCTTGCCCTCCTTTATATAGTACCCCAGGGGGGGGCGCCGGCCCTGGGAGATCCAATCTCCCAAGGGGGCGGCGGCCAGGGGGGTGGAGTGCCCCTCAAGGCAAGTGCCCCCCCCCCCACCTAGGGTTTCCAACCCTAGGCGCAGGGGGGGCCCAAGGGGGGCGCACCAACCCACTAGGGGCTGGTTCCCCTCCCACTTCAGCCCACGGAGCCCTCCGGGATAGGTGGCCCCACCCGGTGGACACCCGGGACCCTTCCGGTGGTCCCGGTACAATACCGGGTGACCCCGAAACTTTCCCAATGGCCGAAACAGCACTTCCTATATATAATTCTTTACCTCCGGACCATTCCAGAACTCCTCGTGACGTCCGGAATCTCATCCGGGACTCCGAACAACATTCGGTTTGCTGCATACTCATATTCATACAACCCTAGCGTCACCGAACCTTAAGTGTGTAGACCCTACGGGTTTGGGAGACATGCAGACATGACCGAGACGGCTCTCCGGTCAATAACCAACTGTGGGATCTAGATACCCATGTTGGCTCCCACATACTCCTCGATGATCTCATCGGATGAACCATGATGTCGAGGATTCAAGCAACCCCTTATACTATTCCCTTTGTCAGACGGTGTGTTACTTGCCCGAGATTCGATCGTTGGTATGCCAATACCTCGTTCAATCTCGTTACCGGTAAGTCACATTACTCGTACCGTAATGCATGATCCCGTGACCAGACACTTGGTCACTTTGAGCTCATTATGATGATGCACTACCGAGTGGGCCCAGTGATACCTCTCCGTAATACGGAGTGACAAATCCTAGTCTCGATCCGTGTCAACCCAACAGACACTTTCGGAGATACCTGTAGTGCACCTTTATAGTCACCCAGTTACGTTGTGACGTTTGGTACACCCAAAGCACTCCTACGGTATCCGGGAGTTACACAATCTCATGGTCTAAGGAAGAGATACTTGACATTGGAAAAGCTCTAGCAAAACGAACTACACGATCTTGTGCTATGCTTAGGATTGGGTCTTGTCCATCACATCATTCTCCTAATGATGTGATCCCGTTGTCAACGACATCTAATGTCCATAGTCAGGAAACCATGACTATCCGTTGACCAACGAGCTAGTCAACTAGAGGCTTACTAGGGACGTATTGTGGTCTATGTATTCACACGTGTATTACAATTTCCGGATAATACAATTATAGCATGAATAAAAGACAATTATCATGAACAAGGAAATATAATAATAATCCTTTTATTATTGCCTCTAGGGCATATATCCAACAATGGGACGAACCAGGAGGAGAAGGAAAGAGGGGAAGGGAAGGGAAAGGAGGGATTCGGCGTCCCCCTTCCTTCCCTCCTCCCTCCTCTTTCCTTCCCCTTCCGGCAAATATGGCAGGGGGGCGCGGCCAAGGGGAGACCCAAAGTAGGATTCGACCTACTTGGGCGCCTCCTGGCAGCCTCCCCTCTCCCTCCCAGCTATATATATGTGGGGAGCACCCTAGCTAGCACAGCCAAGACAATTGTTTAGCCGTGTGCGGCGCACCCCTCCACCGTTTACTCCCCCGGTCATATTTTCGTAGTGCTTAGGCGAAGCCCTGCGAGGATCACTTCACCATCACCGTCACCACGTCGTCGTGCTGATGGAACTCATCTACTACCTCGATGTCCTGCTGGATCAAGAAGGCAAGGGACGTCACCGAGCTGAACGTGTGCAGAACGCGAAGGTGTCGTGCGTTCAGTACTTGATCGGTTGAAGCACGAAGAAGTGTGTCTACATACAAAGGTTTTTGTTTTCCATGCAACGATTCCCAACACAAAATACAAAGGTTTAATAGATAATCTAGGTTCTAATGGTGCTATAAGGTTAATGGTGAAGGAATCAACTTAAAAGAGTCAATGAACTATGAACTATTGCTATACAAGCTTATGTTGAGATGATATAGAATATGATCTAAAGTATATAGAGAACAACATATATGTTGCTTGACAAACAGCATATGGCATAAGAATTCATTTGAAAAAAGAATCAATTGAAATGGATCACTACTATGCAAGTTATAGCGAATTGAATTTGAATTTAGAAAAGTCAAAATATTTGAATTGGAGTATGTTGGTTATGGAAATGGAGCACTGCTATGCAAGTCATGGCAAGTTTCCACCAATGTGATTTTGTGATGAATTTTTGCATGCACAACAAATATTTCTTAAATTATGCCACACAAAAACTTCAGAATTATTTGAAGTGTTTTTCTATTTTATTTATATGACTGTTCACACCAGGAGAATATGAGCTCAGGTGTAGAAACACCACGTCCGATTTTTTGCTTTCTCAACAAAGAAAAAAGCATGGACTCAACAGAAAAAAAAAATAGTGAAGCGTCTATACAGAAATAAAAACGTCATAGATACTTAAACTGTACAATGCATCACATGCCGGGGAAGAGAAAAATACATCATTTATTATGCTAAATATTAAGACCACGAGCAAGACCTGAATTATAAGATAGTATATCTATTCAACATCTACATGGTCCCAGGATCCAAGGAATTGCAAACTTCCAGCAAAAGTATTCAAATTCATTTCCTGAGAAGAAGCACTCAATTTCCTCATTTTTCACATGTGTTGAGGGTGAAATATACTAAACACCATTCTGGTGTTACACTATGTTTTTCTATTATCCTTTGCGCCTCTCTCCCTGTAACATACTGATGCCTTTAATTGAAATTATACGATAGAACTCTTGTTCTATGGTTTTCGGGTCAAAAAAATATGGAAGATATTTACATTATATTAACTATCATCACATGGGCTACCAGACTGATTGAACAACAAAAATACTCATCATATCTAAGAACAACATATGTTTTAATCACCTAAGAAGTTCCATCAAATAGTGCAGCAGTTGTAGATTCTTCGTGAAGCGGAAAAGAAGGTAAGTTAGTTTGTGTCAGACTTCAGTATTCAAAAATTTGGTAACCAAAAAATTGAGAACTTTATTATTTGCCGGCATGGTGAATAGCAGCTGCACATTTCAGAAAGCCTGATGTACAGTATTGATCTGAAATAGTAGCCATATATATACTCGTACAATTTACTAAATATCTAGCTATTTCTAGCCAGGATGAATGTGTGCCGTCACGCTAGTACTCACCCAGAGATGCAAGAGAGTCGACTGTTGAAAAGGAGAGTGTTTTTTTTTTTGCGAATAGGAGATTGTTGTCATTACTAACAGCAGGTGCCTCTAACTTAGTTTTACAAATAGCCTGCTGAATATAACATGTTTTTGGAGAAAAACATTAGTGCAAGCCTTACTGAATGGTGGCACTATAAAATATGAAGCCATCAGTTAATGTATGTTCTTCATAATTGACAAGATCAATATTATTCTCAAAAATGTGACATATTGCAAATATTACAGCAACAATGCCGACTCTGAAGGCACGTTCCACAAAGGAAGATTTGTTACTGGATCCTGTAGTTACATGAAAATCTAACCATATATAGTAACGTCCATGTGGCTATCAGCTATCTATACAAGAGAAACATCATCGAACAATATTAGCAAGCTTGATTTCCATGCAACATCAGCAAGCTTGATTTCGAAACTATATATAAGCAAAGCATGTTTTGTAACTGGTACTAAAAAACCCATAGAAATAGAACAATCTTGATACTTAAGATTTCCAAACACGCATAGATGTGCATGAAAGTAGACACTCGGAATTAATGGTGACTTAGCAAATGATTACTGGATTTGTAAACAATGACTGCAAAATGAAATAAAATCACAATACACTACTAGAATCGCCCTTTTTGCCGAGTTTCAAAGAAACTCGGCAGGGCCCATATTCAACTCGGTGAAATCTTCACCGAGTGCCAAACTCATCGCAGCTCACTCGACTAGACGGGACATGACAATCATTAATATTGCCGAGTTCTTTCTATCACGAACTCAGTGAATATGTAAACAAAGTTGTTCCTGCCAGAACAAACTCGGCGAACCACATTGTCAGACGGGACGGACCGTTAACGGAAGTTCCACATGGCACTACTGTTTGCTGAGTTTTGGCCGTCTAAACTCGGCAAAGTTAGGCCAATAGAAATAATCCACGTGCCAGCACATATTGCCCGGTACAAAATATCTGTTGAGTCCTTTATTCAGCAGAACTGGACAATTTGTTTGCCGAGTTCCAAACTCGGCAGTCTCCCATCTATTAAGGGCCCGCCGCATGGCACAACGTTATTACCCAGTGTCAAACTTCGCCCAGTTTATAAAAACAGAAACTTGGCAAACGCTTTGCCGAGTTTGAACTCGGCAGTCCCCCATCTAGTAAGGACACGCCGCGTGGTACCACGTTATTACCCCGTGTCACATTTCGCCAAGTTTGCCACCAACAATTCGGCGAAGTTGAGATTCTTCCGAGTTTATTTAGTTCGCCGAGTAGTTTTCCGTTGGAACTAAGCAAAGCCAGAGCTCTGCCGAGTCCAATTTTAGATCGAACTCGGCAGACAGAAATTTGCCGAGTTCCCGATAGAATGAACTCGGCGAAGTATTGGAACTATAGACAAAACCAGATTCTTGTAGTGATATGTGGACCAAGCTAACCTCCGGGAAGAGCGGATCTGTAGAATGGTCAATGATTCCAAGTGGTAAGCCGGATTTTGAGTTATATCAAGTCAGGAAACCACTTCCCGACATTTGGCGCGACCTGGCAGACGAGAATGCTCATTGCTTCATCATTTATCATCTCACAGAGTCCGTAATCGATCAAAACCTAAAATTGACAAAGGGATTATCATCTTGCATGACTGTTGAGTGCAGGAACATAGAACTTAAGAGTTCAAATTCAGCACTACCAATTACACGCCAGAAAAAAATTATGGACCTGTTTGGATGGCATCCAAGATCTGCCCTACCAACTTTTGGTGTTGACCGATGGGCCTGGCGTGCGTTTGGATCGCAACCAATTTTTTGGCTGCCAGTTGAGTTTCTGCGGCCGCACGTAGGCGAGCTGCTGGCTCTTGGACTACACATCCAACACATCTTGAGTTAGAACTAGTTAGAAGTAAATCTATCCTATTTTGAATAAAAGAACATGATGACTCTTGGACTACACGGCCAACACGTCTTGGAACAACACAGAACACTATAATCAGCGGCGATGTCGCCCCAGGCAGCCCTGGGGCATGTGACTCATTTTATGTGTATACTGTAGCAAAATGATGTGGTTCCATCTACAGTACACACCTGGGGTGTGGATGAATCCTGTCGCCGCTACTGACTATATATAATGGAATAGTACTCACTAGTACTCCCTCCGTTCGGAATTACTTGTCACAAAAATGAACGTATTTAGAACTAAAATATGTTTAGATACATCTATTTCTAAAATAAGTAATTCCGAACGGAGGGAGTACAACCCAGGGAAATTAGATTAGCTCCAACGTACGCTCACTAGGAAGTCATTCATTTATAAGCCGAGGTGCGAATACATCTTGTCCATCATTGCTCTGAGCTCGACCAGCCACCCATTTGGAAGGCATTCATGTGCCACTTGCATATCGTGGTAGAAGGACACATCGATCATGGGTAGAGTAAAAATATAAAACATATAATTGCCTCGTCATGCTAGGAAAAATATACTGGAAGCATATTACTACCAGTAGTGGCATCCTTAGATTCTATGTAGTGCTCATCCATCTTGGAGAAAAGGTATTTTCATTCCATATACAGGTCAAACGAATTTTTAGTTTCTCTTATTTTGTTTTGTGTACCGGAGATGTGTGATTTTCCATTACCTTTGTTTCTGTCAGTGTCAGGGGTCAAATTCAGCATGAATGTACTAAACTACCATTTCTCCGAGATGGATGAACAACAGATAGAATCTACGGATGCTGGTGCTGCTTGGAATGCTCCATGTATGTTCGTCTTTGTTAGACATACAATACTGACATATCACGTATGTATAAGTGGCGTGTCATGTATTCTGTTATGTAAACATTAGGAGATATTGTTAGGAGGTTAGAGATATCGTTTATTCTCTTTTATCTCTTTATCTCTCCAAACCTCCTTGTAATCTCCTCTGTTCGGTTAGCCTTTGAGTTGCCGCGTCATGTATCAATCTCACCTATCAATATATATCATGCGGGTCTTCGTGTATGGAGATTGAGACGCTTTCATCATTATCCACATGGTATACAAAGCAGGCTCTTCCGATTGCATCTAGCTCGTACCTCCTACCTCTCGACAGCTGCCCATCTCCATCGTCCCCAACCTTCCCTTTCAAGCCCTCCACCCATCTCCTCACCATCGTGTCGTCCTCCAGCGCAGCTGTCTCCTCCACCCTCAACTACAACACATCTGAACCGCTTACCCGGACGAACTACTTTCTCTGGAAAGCTCAAGCTCGATCCCAAATACTGGGCGCTGGCCTCTATGGCTACATCGATGGCACCACTGTGGAGCCTCCCAAAATCCTCACCACCAAAGACAAGGATGGCAAGGATCAGGTCATACTAACCCTGCCTATGCCCCCTGGCTTGTCCAGGATCAACAGATCGTTGCGTATCTCCTGCACAATCTGTCCAAGGAGGTCCTCATCCAAGTCGCCTCGTTTGAGTCCTCTCATGCGATTTGGACTGCCTTGGCCACCATGTTCTCTGCCGTCTCGCTGTCCCGCGCCAACAACCTTCGTTCTGCGCTCACCAACACCCAGAAGGGACCCATGTCAGCCTCCGCCTATTTTGGCCACATGCGCTCCCTCTCCGACGAGCTCACCACGGCGGGCAAACCCCTTGGAAAAGGGGAGCTCATTTCCTTCATCATCGCCGGGCTTGACATGAATTATCAACCTATCATCTCCGCGCTAGACGCCCGCACCGAGCCCATCACCATTGACGGCCTCTTCTCCCTCGTGGCGAACTTCGATCGGCGTATGGAGATGTTCCATGGCGCTGGTAATGGTGACTTCAAGTCATCCGCAAACATTGCCTCGCATGGGCCGTTCTGGTGCGGCAACGGTGGCTACCGCAAAGGCGGGGGTGGTGGTCCTCGCGGTGGTGGCAGCGGCGGCTACAATGCTGCCGGTGGTGGATCTGACGGTGGCGCTCCTGGTGGCTACCACATGGCGGGCGGAGGCGGCGGCTGCCCTAACCCTAATTCTGGTGTAGGCTTTGGCTTCCACCAGAGCAGCCGGGGCTTCCAGGGGTCGAGTTCTGGTGGCGGTGGTCACTATCATCAGAACCAGAACTCCTCTAGTGGTGGCAGCTACAACCGGTGCTCCGGCAACAACAATCGGCACCCCTTCCAAGGGTATGAAGGGTATGAAAACAAATGTCAAATATGTAAAAAAACAAACCATATTGCAAAAGTCTGTGATTGGCGCTAGGCCGATGACAAAAATCCCAGAAAAAGAAAACTGCTGCTGCAGCCAACGTGTCTTATGGCGTTGATACCATCTGGTACATGGACACGGGTGCCACCAACCACATCACTAGCGAGTTGGACAGGCTGACTATGCATGAGAAATATCGTGGACATGATCAAGTCTACACTGCAGCAAACGGTGCAGGTATGGAGATAAGTCATGTTGGTCAATCTTTTATCAAAACCCCACACATAAATCTTGAAATCAATGACATCATGTATGTTCCTAATGCTCCCAAGACTTTGCTATCTGTTCATCGTATTGCTCTTGACAATAATGTGTTTCTAGAGTTTCACCAATTCTTCTTTTTGATCAAGGATCAGGTCACGAAGTAATTTCCCTATAGGGGTGTCTGTGTTGAAGGCCTCTATGCTTTGCTTCCCAAGTATTGCCAGTACAATAAGCAAGTGTATGGTGCCATCAAGCTTTCTGCTGAAAGGTGGCACAGTCGCTTAGGTCATCCCTCTTTTTTACTTTTCATCATATTCTTAGTAGAAATAAACTCCCAGTTGTTGGTGAGAGGAACTTAGAAACCATTTGTGATTCATGTCAACTAGCAAAAATTCATCAATTCCCATATCCTGTGTCCACTAGTGTATCCACTAAGCCTTTGCAGCTTATTTTTTCCGATGTGTGGGGTCCTGCCCCCACCTCTGTCGGCAGACACTCTTATTATGTGAGCTTTATTGATGATTACAACAAGTATTCATGGATATATCTCCTTAAGAAACGGGTTGATGTGTTCCAAGTTTTCCACAATTGTCAAGCTATCGTTGAACATAAGCTTGACAGC
>NC_041383.1:49905321-49910012 GCF_002162155.2 Triticum dicoccoides
GTATGAGAAACTAAATTCTTTCTTTTAGAAGATAGGTATCTCACATCACGTCTCTTTCCCACATGCGCACCAACAGAATGGCTCTGCTGAGCGCACGCATAGGCACATCGTTGAAGTAGGTCTTGCTATCTTAGCTTCTGCTTCAATGCCACTAAAATTTTGGGACGTAGCCTTTCTCACTGCCGTGCATCTCATTAACATGTGGCCCAGTCGCACTATCTCTAATGAAACACCCACTGAACGTCTCTTTCATGTCACACCAGATTACACCACACTTCGTGTTTTTGGGTGTGCCTGTTGGCAAACCTTCATCCCAATAACACTCATAAGCTTAGTTTCTGGTCTAAGCAATGTGTTTTTCTTGGGTATAGTGCTTAGCATAAGGTTGTCAAGTGTTTAGATGTTTCCACCGGACGTGTGTATATCTCACATGATGTTGTGTTCGATGAAACTCAATTCCCTTTTGCAAAACTCCATCCGAACGCCGGCGCTCTTCTCCGAAAGGAAATTCTTCTCCTTCTTCCTCATCTCTCCGGCGCTCCGTGTGAGGGTAATGATAATTGTACTGACTAAACTTTGATTAATCCATCTCCTGTTGCACCTAAGTATTTCAGCAACACCTACAGCAAAAAACGGCGCAGAAAATAATGTATCAGCAGAAATAGAAGAGGACACAAGCGATCCAAGGGAATCCTCATCAGGATCAGCGCCCCTGACTTCGTCAGGCCCGACCGCATCCTCCCTGGGATCGCTGCTGGGCTCGAGATCGATCCTGGGCTCGGGCAGGCCGCTCTCCGACTCACCGATCCAGCCCCGCCCTGCCACATCGTGCCTCCCCACCGAGCTGGTTTCCCCAGGCGAGGCGCACCAATTAGCTGCAGGGGGCAGCCCAACCAGGAGGTACGCGCCGGTCCCGCATGTCTACTCCAGGCATGCCCCTGCTGTTGCATCGGGTGGGTGCGACGCTGTCCCCGTGGCTGATCCGCCTCGTGCTTTCCGCCTGCATGGATCTTTTGTGGTTGCGCCTGCTGATCCTTCCACGACCGCAGCCACAGAGGATCCTGCTCTGCCAAGCGGATCTGCACCCTCGGGATCACTGGGATCTCGCGCGTCACAGTCTGCATCTTTGCCAGGATCGTCTTCGGCTCCTTCGCTACTGCCTCGTACACTTCTGTAGGAAGGAGCCATTCAGCCAGTTAATTACAAAACAAAATATGGTTTAGCTGTTGTCTCCTCTGATTATGCTGCTGTCTCCAACTCCACTTTCCAGTGCAGAAAGATTATCTCTTGCAGAGGGTGTACTCTTGCATCAAGAGGATGGCACCAAGTACAGAAGTTTGGTCGGAGCACTTCGGTACTTAACACTTACATGGCCTGGTATTTCTTTTGCAGTTAATAAAGTATGTCAGTTTCTGCATGCACCTACCTCAGCTCATTGGACTGCTGCTAAGCGGATTCTACGGTATGTAAAGAGTACCTTGAGTGTTGGACTCACTTTCAGCAAGTCATCCTTTACTCTTGTCAGTGCTTTTTCTGATTCTGACTGGACAGGATGCTTGGATGACAGATGGTCCACTGTGGTTTTGCAATTTTCTTTGGAGCTAATCTTATTTCTTGGTGTGCCAAGAAGCAAGCAACAGTGTCACGATCTAGTACTGAGGCAGAGTATAAAGCACTAGCCAATGCAATAGCTGAGATCATCTTGGTTAAGGCCATGCTCAAGGAACTTGGAATACATGCTCAAACACCATGTCTTTGGTGTGATAATCTTGGTGCCACATATCTCTCTGATAATCCTGTGTTTCATGCAAGGAAAAAGCACATTGAGGTCGACTATCACTTTGTGAGAGAAAGAGTTTAAAGGAAGGAGTTGGAGATTTGATTTATTCCATCAAAAGATCAAGTTGCAAATGGGTTTACAAAAGCTTTGGCTACAAGACAATTCGAAGAGTTTAAACGTAATCTCAACTTGAGAAGTTCACATTAAGGGGGCGTGTTAGACATACAATACTAACATATCACGTATGTATAAGTGGTGTGTCATGTATTATGTTATGTGAACATTAGGAGATATTGTTAGGAGGTTAGAGATATCATTTATTCTCTTTTATCTCTTTATCTCTCCAAACCTCCCTGTAATCTCCTCTGTTCGGTTAGCCTATGACCTGCCGCATCATGTATGAATCTCACCTATCAATATATATCATGCGGGTCTCGGTGTATGGAGATTGAGACGCTTTCATCATTCTCCACAGTCTTAACACGCCGATGTCATGTTATATTTTATTCTTTACTATACCCATTATCGTTGTGTCAATCTATCATGATAAGCATAAGGCACACGAATAGCTCCCAAAGGGGTGGCTGCTCTAGATCAGAGCATGGGATAGAAGATGGACAAGGTGTACAAGGTAGTTTTTATCCTTTTCATCTCAAGTACTCTCACCTTTCTTATAAATGAACGATTTCCCAGAAAATGTCAGCTGATATTAATCAAAATTCTCTGTATATCTAAGTCAGTTTGGCTCATACTAGTCCATTGTGGCGTTGTGTTTTATTTTCAAGATGTGTTAGGCGTCTAGTCAAAGAGTCATCATGTTCTAATTAAACTAGAATAAAGTTAGTGCTCGCTAGTTAATCTAGGGAAACCGCGGTATCAAGTCGGAGCTTTACGAGGAGCATAAGTCTGAGTATGACATGATCTAAGGTGGTTGTGGTTGTGTGTCGGTGTATATACATATATGCATGTAGTGATGTTTGCTTATAACACGCTGACATTGAGAAGTATTACAGAAACAAGAGGGGCACTACACGTGCCCCTGGCCACATGTTCCCATGTGTGTGTCTTCATGATTTAATTGTTGAGATCAATCTGTGAGAGGAAACCCATCATTTCATATGAGAGCGGGGCAGGCAATCGTCATTCAGCATAGTAATGAGAAGAAAGACAAAATGCAGGTTGTTGTCCACAAGGCAATGGATGGTTCTGCAAGGACAGAGATCGATTTCTCTGGACAGTGGAACACATGCATGAGGAAGCTCAATTTGTTGGCAACATGCTCGCTCATGGGATTGTATTGCTTTGATTTGGTTATTACATATGAATTGCGTGAGTATCATAGTAGGTGTGTACTATTGATGGACATAAATCTTCTCTTTTGCCACTAGACTGTAACCCTGTCACTATGGAATAAAACTCCCATTTACCACGCAAAAAAAAACGACGTGCGACTGGGTGTTACATAGTACCAAACAAATGGATGGATACATGCCTGTGAAGTGGCTTACACTTCTAGTGTAAGCCAGTCCATTCGTGTTATTAGATAAATTTAAAACATTCTCTATATATGTTTGTATGATATTTTTTTCTTGTGCATTTTTTGTTCTAAGAAATAAGAGGAAGGCTTGAAAGAGAAGGGTGATAGTTTTGATAGTTGTAAGAATAGAAGACTCGTTCTCAGGTCTTCATAGATCCTGTGGTTGTAACAAACTGAGCGCTAACAGGCCCGGGAGTCAATCTGACATACACAATTGGAGGTGCAAACTAATGTGTTGGTTTGGGTCCCTAGTCCCTAGCGCCCCAATCATGAGAGGAGGTTTTTACGCATGATCACGTATAGTTAAGACAACCAAAATATCAACCAGCGATGCAAAAGAAGTGCCAAGGATCTAGGAGTCTGACTAGAAGGGCAGTGCCCGCAGCCTCCTAGACGACTGTGTGTGTTGTCGTGCTATTGCCTCTTCTCTGACAAACTGTATGTATTCATCAGTCTCAAGTAGAAACTCAACCAAAATGGTAATTGTCCCGCTGCACACGAAGCTCCATATTCTCGCTGAGAAAATACAAATAGCCAGACATGCCACCATGCCTTTGTGCGCATCGATACCCTGCTCCGATGAAGAGGCATACAGTAGAATCCTTTGTCCATGATGCGCTTCAAATGCAATGAGCACATGAGTACTTGGAGACAAACATGATTCACAGTGTTGAAGAACACATACATGATTCCTTGATTCATCTAACTACCCGAGAAACAGTCTTGATGAGATTTTCAAGTACCACACTGTGCATCACCGGCTCAAACCATCGATCATCCAACACCTTGTCGAAAACAACTTTCGTATTTCTTTGCTCCAAGGCGGCAGTAGGAGTTGCCTCCCTGGGGAATTGTCCTCCAAATCTTGGGCCTCGCTCTAATATGAATTGCTAGATTTTGTCTCACACATTGCTCACATAAGATAAATCATGATATTTGTGGCAATGGGCACGTACGGCGCCCCTCCTTTTTCAATGTTGCTTCTCAACATCATACTGTTACAAGCATACATCGCTATCCTGGTGTTAAAAATTCTGGGAAAATTGTGGCGTGAAATCCGAGTTGTAGCCAGGGTTTTGGTTACTGCTCGAAATTTCGATATTTACCATGGTTACCGCATATTTCAGTCCCCCTTAGTAAATGGGCATTTCCAGCAAAAAAAAAATCGATTTTTTGAATATTTTGAATTCAAACGCTCAATGTATAGTAAAGTGTGGCAGCACCTCACAACATGCGCGTAGACAACGCTCAACTGAGCTAGTAGCTCTTTTATGATAAATATAAGTTCAAGTGCTATCCATATATATTTTGAAATAATTTGAATTCAAATTCAATTATAATTTTCAGTCAAAATTCGTTCGAAATTTTCTCAAA
>NC_041383.1:49910538-49944414 GCF_002162155.2 Triticum dicoccoides
CCCATTCGGTAACGAAAACCTTGGTTGTAGCTAGCACTAACTTTATTCCCTGATTGAATTAGAACATGATGAATCTTCGACTACACATCCAAAACATCTTGGAAACAAGAAACAACACCATATAACGGACTAGTACATACGTCTTACTTGCACAACCCAAACTGACTTGGAATTGCGGGAATTTTGATTACCTCGAGACATTTTCTAGGAAGTCATTCAATTATAAATAGGAGTAAAGACAAAAACTACCTTGTATGTCTTGTCCTTGTTTCCCCCCTGCTCTGATCTCAAGCCATCACCCCTCTGGAAGCCAGTCATGTTCCTTCTGCATACCATGATAGGTTAACACATCGGTAATGGATATAGTAGAAAATAAATATATAATGGCAACGGCGTGCTAAGAAAAACATATAAGGAGCATCCCAGAAGCAGCAGCAACATCCGTAGATTTGATGTAGTTCTCATCCATCTCCGAGAAAAGGTAGTTCAGGACCTCTGCCTTCATACTGAATTTGACCCCAGATACTGGACAAATATAATACTGGATAGAAACAATTGTAATGGGAAAACAATCACATATGTTCAGTAAACAAACAAAACAAGATAAACTTAAAAATGGTATCGGCATGTATAGAGATTAGAGAATGAACTTTTGTTTAGATCATTCTAATAGCATGTATATGTGTAGTAGATTAGCTTGATAAGAAACATCAATCCCGTAAGTCTAGCATTAATTGTGCATATATTTGGAATATTGCTGGGGTAGCCCCATTCCCACGTGGCTGTCTAGCTAGACGGTTTCCATCCGCCAAGACCCAAGACCCTGGAGCGACACAGTCCTGTTCATTTGTCATGAGAAATCGATCTGTGTTGCGTCTGCTGCTAGCCGGAAAACGGACGGCCGGCAGCTCCCCTAACAGTTATAGGTGACTCGACCAAGACCGCACATTATACGTCAACACTCCTCCTCACGTGTGGCCTAAACATGGACCGAAAGTGGGCTGAAATTTAATTGCGCCAGCCGGGTCTTGAACTCAAGACCTCTTGGCTTCGATACCATGTAGAAGTGCATGCTCTAGCCAATGCAACCAAAAGGCCGATCTGATGGAAGAGACTAAGCAGCACATTATACATCAACAAAAATCACCATGCCGGACCTCCCAGATCCAACCATCTAGGAGCCAATCTGGTGGCTTCGTCACACCATCCTCTAAAATCTCCTGGGCATCTTCCACGCTCTTCTGGGCATTCTCTGCTGATTCCTCTCCCACTCCCTCGCGATCTGAGAAAAACGGGTCTTCCATTGAAAACTCTCACCCTTCTCCTGTTGTTTTGATAGATTCAAATGTCCAAAACTTTGGGTAATGGGAGAGGATGGGTACCTATTTAACCTCATTGCCTGACCCTTTTTTGTTCATGCTAGTTGGCATTCTTTATTGTGTTTCACAACATGTGGTGATATCTTCTGTATTCGGAAAGAAATTAAACCAATTAAATTAATTTGGTGGCTCGACTATCCTATTTTGACATCTCAAGTACTAGCCATTTGAGAGTGTCAAAATTGGAAGGTTGGGTCAAGATATTGTGCTGGTATCCAGGCGTCGTCTTGATGTGAAGCTTTGCTACTTAGCTTCCAGCCCAAGTTAATTAGGACAGACAGCAAAACTTGAGCTGAGCCTTGCTAGCTTTTGTACAAAATCCATGGCGATCTAGCTCTAGATGGTGTACCAGGACTGATTGCCCCAGTATTATGTACAAAAATTAATAATAATGACTCTGAGCCGATCTTTTATAATATAGTTATAGTCCCTTCCCCCTCAGAAAAAATGGAAAACACAGATTGCAATACATCAAGATATATATCCTTGTTTCCTTCCTAAAAGTGGTAGGTTTGTTCATTGCTAATAAAGAATCATGATGTTTGTTTTGATCACTAAAAACGAATCATGTTGTCATATAGTATACATGTTTCTTTACTAAAAAAAGAAATATGTGTATTTTCATACGGTATTTACGCTCATTAATTGTTGCGCCAAAGAATCATGTAGTACAATCCGGCCTGGTTCTCATTTTCGCTCATGTATTGCTATGCACAGTTTCTCTTGTTAATCTCTTCATTGATAACAGCAAGCAAACATGGAGGGAAAACAATAAATGGAAAAACAATATCTGCACCAGGCCGGATTGTGCAACATGATTCTTTGGCGCAACAATTAATGAAAGTAAATACCGCATGAAAATACACATATTTCTTTTTCGGTAATGAAACATATATACTATATTACAGCGTGATTCATTTTTAGTAACGAAACAACCAGCATGATTATTTTTTAGTAATGAACAAATGTACCACTTTTAGGAAGGAAGCAACAATATGCATCACCTTTTCTCTGAGGGGGGAGAGAACTTTAACTATAATATAAAAGATCGGCTCAGAGTCATTATTAATATTTGTACATAATACTTGGGCAATCAGGCCTAGACTCCTAGTACGGCACCATCCAGAGCTAGATCGCCATGGATTTCGTAAAAAATGCTAGCAAAGCTCAGCTGAAGTGTTGCTGTCTCTCCTAATTAACTTGGGATGGAAGCTAGGAAGCAAAGCTTCTCATCAAGACAATGCCTGGCTACCAGCACAATATCTTGACCCAACCTTCCAATTTTGACACTCTCAAATGACTAGTACTTTAGATGTCAAAATAGGTTAGTCGAGCCACCAAATTAAAAGAATTGGTTTAGTTTCTTTCAAATACAGAAGATATCACCACAAGTTGTGAACCACAATAAAGAATACCAGCTAGCACACAAAAAAAATGTCAGGCACTGAGGTTAAATATGTGGCCACCCAGTCCCATTGCACAAAGTTTTGGACTTTTGAATCTATGAAAACGAGAGGATAAAGGCAAGAGTTTTCAATGGAAGCCCCATTTTTCTCCGATTGTGAGGGAGTGGGAGGGGAATCACGAGAGGATGGCCAGAAGAGGGTGGAAGATGCCCAGGAGATTGTGGAGGATGGTGTGAGGGAACCACCAGATTGGCTCCCAGATGGCTGGATCATGGAGGTCTAGCGTGGTGACGATGGCAATATGCACCAGGTATGTACGTTTTAGTATTTATTTTCCCTAGGCAATTTCTTTCCGCTGAGGTCGTATGTTCAGGTAGGCAGCTGCAAAGCTTAGGTGGAGCTGCCGGCCATCTGTTTTTCGGACAGCAGCAGACGCAGCACAGATCGATCTGTCATAACACACGAACAGGGCCGTGTCGCTCCTGGGTCTTGGGTCTTGGCGGATGGAAATTGTCTAGCTAGACAGGCACGTTGGATTGGGGGTACGTCGACAGTATTCCCAAATATGTGCACAATTAATGCTAGATTTATGGGATCGATGTTTCTTATACAAAGCTAATCTACTGCACATATGCATGCTATTAGAATGATCCAAACAAATGTTCATTCTCTATACAACGCGTGTACCATTTTTAAGTTTATCTTGTTTTGTTTGTTTACCTGATATATGTGATTGTTTCCCCCTGACAATTGTTTTTGTCGAGTATCTGGGGTCAAATTCAGTATGAAGGCAGAGGTCCTTCACTACCTTTTCTCAGAGATGGATGAGAAATACATCGAATCAATGGATGCTGCTGCTGCTCCTGGCATGCTCCATTTATGTTTTTCTCAGCACGCCGATGTCATTATATATTTATTTTCTACTATATCCATTACCGATGTGTCAACCTATCATGGTATGCAAAAGGAACATGAGTGGCAGCTCGAGATCAGAGCAGGGGGACAAGGACAAGAAGTACAATGTAGTTTTTATCTTTTTCATCAAGTACTCCTATTTATAATTGAATGACTTCCCGGAAAATGTCTGCTGGAGGTAATCAAAATTCCTGCAGTTCCAAGTCAGTTTGGGTAGTGTTAGTAAGTATTAAGTACTAGTCCATTATGGTGTTGTGTCTTGTCTCTAAGATGTTTTGGATGTGTAGTCAAGAGTCATGATATTCTAATTCAATCAGGGAATAGAGTTAGTGCTAGCTACAATTTGCCCTTGACACCGCAATTTTCCGGAATTTTTAGCACCATGACAGCGATGTATGCTTGTAACGCCATGACATTGAGAAGCAACAAATAAAAAGGAGGGACACAGTACGCACCCATGGCCACAAGTATGATGTTTTATCTTATGTGATCAATTTGTTAGACAAAATCTAGCATTTCGTATAAGAGCGAGGCCCAAGATTTGTAGGAAGCTTACCAGGGAGGCAACTCCCACCACCGCCTTGGAGAGGATGATAGTCATTCAGCAAAGAAATATGAAAGTTGTTTTTGACAAGGAGGTGGATGATCGATGGTTTGAGCCGGTGGTGCCACAGTGTGGATGAATCAAGGAATCATGTGTGTGTGCTTCAGCCATGTGAATCATGTTTGTCTCCAAAGTACTCGTCTATGTGGAGCTCATTGCATTTGAAGTGCATCACGGAAGAAGGATTATATGGTATGCCGCTTCATAGGAGCAGGGTATCGATGCGCATGAAGACATGGTGGCATGTCTGGCTATTTATGTTTTATCAACGAGATGAAAGTTTGGTGTGTAGTAGGACAATGCCCATTTTAGTTGAGTTTCTACTTGAGACTGGCAGAGTGGGCTAGTAGTCCAAATTATATGTGTGAGCAGAATCAACTAGTCATGAATTTGCAATGAGTCGAGATCAAGGGGAGCAAAAATGGAGATGTGTGATTTTTCATTACCTTTGTTTCTGTCAAGTATTACATGTCCGCAGTGCCAGGGGTCAAATTCACCATGAAGGTACTAACCTACTCCCTCCGTTCCATAATATAAGACATTCTTTGACAAATGTAAGACATTTTTTGACACTAGTGTATTGTCAAAAAACGTCTTACATTATGGGATGGAGGGAGTACCTTTTCTCCGAGATGGATGAACAACACATAGAATCTACAAACGCTGGTGCTGCTTGTGCTTGGTATGCTCCATGTATGTTTTTCTTATCAAAAGGATGTCATGCTATATTCTATTCTTTACTATACCCATTATCGATGTGTCAATTATCATGATATGTAGAAGGCACACGAATATGGCTTCCAAAGGGGTAGCTGCTCGAGATCAGATCAGAGGGGCAGAAGATGGACAAGATGTACAAGGTAGTTTTTATCCTTTTCATCTCCAGTACTCTCGCCTTTTTATAAATGAACGACCTCCTAGAAAATGTGTCCTGGAGTTAATCCAAACTCGTTGTATCCCAAGTCAGTTAGGCTCGTACTAGTCCATTGTGGTGTTGTGTTTTATATTCAAGATGTGTTAGGCGTCTAGTCAAAGAGTCGGATGTTCTAATTAATCTACAATAGAGTTTGCGCTAGCTAGTTAATCTAGGGAAACTGCAGTGTCAAGTCCGAGCTTTGCTAGGATTTAAGTCCGATTATGACATGATGTAAGGTGGTTGTGATCGTGTGTTGGTATATAAACATGTATGCATGCCAGTGGTGTATGCTTATAATACGGTGACATTGTGAAGCCTTAAAGAAACAAGAAGGGCAGCAAACGTGCCCATGGCCACAAATTCCCATGTGTTTGTCTTCATGATTTAATTGTTGTGATCAATCCGTGAGAGGAAACCTAGCATTTTAGATGAGAGAGGGGCAGGCAATCGTTATTCCGCACAACAATGGGAAGAAAGACAGCATGCAGGTTGTTGTCCACAAGGCAGTGGATGGTTGCGTAAGGAACTAAGGATAGAGATCGGTTTCTCTGGATAGAGGAACACATGCATGGGAAGGCTCGATTTGTTGGAAACATGCTCATTCCTGGGTTGTATTACTTTGATTTGGTTATTACAAGAGAATTACATGAGTATAATTGTATGTGTGTATTATTGGTGGACTAAAATCTTCTCTTTTGCCGCTAGACTCAAACCTATCACTATGGAATAAAACTCCCATTTACCCCGCAAAAAAATGATGTGCGACTGGGGTTACAAATTACCAAACAGATGCATGCTTGTGAAGTGGCGTATACTTCTTCTAGTGTAAGCCAATCCATTCGCTCTTGTAGAGTTTGGAAGCATTGCAAGGAGACATGTTATTAGATAAATTTTAAACATTATCTATACATGTTTGTATGATTTTTTTAGTTTTTGTTTCTTATGCACTAACAGTTCTAAGAAAATAAGAGGAAAGCTTGAAAGAGAAGGGTGGTAGTTTTCATGGTTGTGAGAATGGAAGACTCGTTCTCAGGTCTTGATAGATCCGTGGTTGTAACAAACTGAGAGCTAACCGGCCGGCGAGTCAATCTGATATACATAATTGGAGGTGCAAACTAATGTGTTGGTTTCAGTCTGTATTCCTTAGCGCCAAAATATCCACCAGAGATACAAAAGAAGTGCCAAGGGTCTAGGAGTCTGACTAGAAGGACAGTGCTCGTAGCTTCCTAGACGACCGTGTGTTGCCGTGCTTGTCTCTTCTCTGACAAACTGCACACCTTTGGAGCCTCCCGACAGCATGGTGCTCACACTATTTAGATGTTCTAATCATGAGATTAAGATCATGTTATTTCAATCATCAAGTAAAATTTCTCACGTTATCACCAGAGCAAGTTAATCTTAGTTAGATAGACCTTAATTGGACTCTATTTAGTTCTAATTATTAAAAGTAGGGTCTAATTTCATATGCATCAGTGCTAACCAACCTTGATTAAAGTCTAATATTTTAAACTTAGCACACAAAGATGATAATTAGTTGTAATTGTGTAGGTTTTGACAATGCAATGTGCTAATTATCATGGTAATCATATTTAATGTTATGCTTCAACGATTGCGCATTTTATGGTAAAATTTGGCTCAACGTAACAATCGAAACTAAGCCAACGATTAAATTGAGTGGATTAGGATCACCTTCCAACAATTTCGATTAATAAGGCAACCCCATAATTCTCCTTTGAGATTCCGAATTCGAAACCCTGATGAAACCATAATAAAGGTCTAGGATTTGGGGACATACCTGAAGCACGTACTATCGATGCCTCTCAAGATTTGGAGGCTGCATGGCCACACTGCCATCCCCTCCTCGCAGTAGATGCGTGGATTTATGGCTCCCGTTGCAGCATCTAATGGATGACGGTGACCATGGCCCTCCATGAATCGCATCATATCCATCGCCTCCTTGTAGTTGCCGCCATCTGTCGTCATGCAGCACAGACCTATGGCAATGGGGAAATTGCATAGGCCACCCCATCTCCTTACCTTGTGCACACTAGGAGGTACCCACGTTCGACGAAGCAACACACAACTTAGTATCTCAAGCATGTTTCTCCGGCGAACGGGAACCATGGACCGACGAGCCTCACATAGTCGCCGCCCCTCTTGTTTGGTACAAAAAAAATTGGGAGGAGGGAGGAATGGGAGTAGGGTTTGCTTGGAGAGTTTTTATATTGGTTGCATACAATGTGAATCGTCCGATCTGATAAGATAGTGTTGAGGAATGTGTGGTAGGTGGCGGGCCTTCGTGTGTTTAAATGGGTAGATTTTGGACATGGGCTTAGGCCCATGTTATCTTCGCCCATGGCACATTTAGTTTTTAACGCCAATCATGCTAGTATTTCCTTATGGATCACAACATTCTTTGGGACAAATTAATGTTTTGGGCTTTGAACCATATGTGATTAGTAGTTCTCCCAATTTCCCAAATGAATTTCCCTGTCTTAGCAAAAACAAATTGCCAGCCACCTAATCTAACCCTTTCCCCTTCCTCCTCTCCTATTTCCCCTACCTCTGCTCAAACCCTTGTTGTAATGACCCGGTTACAATAAGGATCCAAGTCTCTTGTGCTTCTATGTTATCCCTGGATCAGTAGCTAGCACACATAGTACTCGATGAAATACCATAGAATCACATGTTATAAAATAATATAACTCTATAGTATTTATTACTTTATAGCCCTCGGGCTAGAACACATAGCAGAAATAGCAACAAAGAATGTGTAGTCACATCAACACCAAGGACAAAGTTGAGTGTAGACATCATAACCCTACAACACATCACTTACTCGTCGTATAAAAATCCTCCAACATGATAAGTTACAACCGTGTAGGATAGTACGTTAAATGTACTGGCAAGTCATACGACAAGATATAATTAAAGGTCCTATATGGAAATGACAATTCGCTTCTGGAAGGCTCTAAGTTTAATTTGCATAAAGTTGGTTTTCTCCTACTTTCATGAAGATCAATTTTATTACTGCATAGCTCATAATATGATTGAGATGGTTCCTCCATTCAATATATTCCCAATTTGATTTAACCCATTAATTTAATTTAATGTGGTGAGTTCACTGAACATTCCCACTTCTAGATGCTCAAATTGTTTGTAAACAGGGAAACGGCTAATCGATTAGGTTTACACTTTGTAGAGGTTTGTGCACTTTTGCCCACAAGACTCGCTCACCTCCTTTGAAGCTCATCACACTCAAGGTATGTGAACTGGAAGACTGAGACATGGTCTTTCATAAGAGTTTCCCTAAACTCCGGGTAGTGCCCATTGAGGAAGTCCTGGACTAAGGGGTCCTCGGACAGCCGGACTATATACTTTGGCCGGACTATTGGACTAGGAAGACACAAGATAGAAGACTTAGTCCCGTTTCCGGATGGAATTCTCCTTGGCGTGGAAGGCAAGCTTGACGATTCGGATATGTAGATTCCTTTCTCTGTAACCAACGTTGTATAACCCTAGCCCTCCCGATGTCTATATAAACCGGAGGGCTTAGACTTCTAGAGTTTAGTTACAATTATCATAACCTTATAGGCTAGACTTCTAGGGTTTAGCCATTACGATCTCGTGGTAGATCAACTCTTGTAATACTCATATTCATCCAGATCAATCAAGCAGGAAGTACGGTATTACCTCCATAGATAGGGCCCGAACCTAGGTAAACATTGTGTCCCCCGCCTCCTGTTACCATTAGCCTTAGACGCACAGTTCGGGACCCCCTACCCGAGATCCGCCGGTTTTGACACCAACATTGGTACTTTCATTGAGAGTTCCATTTTGTCGTCAAAGATAGGTTTAATGGCTCCATCAATCATCTGCAACAATGCAGTCCAGGTGGAGATCTTCCTCCCAGGACAGATCTTCGTATTCAGCGGCTTCGCACTGCGGGCCAACTCGCTTGGCCATCTAGAGCAGATCGATAGCTACGCCCCTAGCCATCAAGTCAGATTTGGAAGCCTGAATTTCATGGCAGATATCCGCGGAGACTTGATCTTCGACGGATACGAGCCCATGACGGCTGTCCTCGGCCACCACGATGAACATGCCCAAGATCTGTCATCTGGCCGCACACAGGAGATAGCGCCTGTGACCTCCCTAGCCCTAGAGCCGAGCGGACTGCATCGTCCGAAGACAGGAAGCTCAACCCCGTCGCGGAGGCCGCAGATTCATAATATGATTGAGATGGTTCCTCCATTCAATATATTCCCAATTTGATTTAATCCATTAATTTAATTTAATGTGGTGAGTTCACTGAACATTCCCACTTCTAGATGCTCAAATTGTTTGTAAACGGGGAAACGGCTAATCGATTAGGTTTACACTTTGCAGAGGTTTGTGCACTTTTGCCCACAAGACTCGCTCACCTCCTTTGAAGCTCATCACACTCAGGGTATGTGAACTGGAAGACTGAGACATGGTCTTTCATAAGAGTTTCCCTCAACTCCAGTAGTGATCATTGAGGGAGTCCTCGACTAAGGGGTCCTCGGACAGCCGGACTATATACTTTGGCCGGACTGTTGGACTATGAAGATACAAGATAGAAGACTTCGTCCCGTGTCCGGATGGAACTCTCCTTGGCGTGGAAGGCAAGCTTGACGATTCGGATATGTAGATTCCTTTCTCTGTAACCAACTTTGTATAACCCTAGCCCTCCCGATGTCTATATAAACCGGAGGGCTTAGACTTCTAGAGTTTAGTTACAGTTATCATAACCTCATAGGCTAGACTTCTAGGGTTTAGCCATTTCGATCTCGTGGTAGATCAACTCTTGTAATACTCATATTCATCAAGATCAATCAAGCAGGAAGTAGGGTATTACCTCCATAGAGAGGGCCCGAACCTAGGTAAACATTGTGTCCCCCGCCTCTTGTTACCATTAGCCTTAGACGCACAGTTCTGGAACCCCTACCCGAGATCCGCCGGTTTTGACACTAACATTGGTACTTTCATTGAGAGTTCCGTTGTGTCGTCAAAGATAGGTTTGATGGCTCCATCAATCATCTGCAATAATGCAGTCCAGGGGGAGATCTTCCTCCCCGGACAGATCTTCGTATTCGGCGGCTTTGCACTGCGGGCCAACTCACTTGGCCATTTAGAGAAGATCGATAGCTACGCCCCTAGCCATCAGGTCAGATTTGGAAGCCTGAATTTCATGGCAGATATCCGCGGAGACTTGATCTTCGAAGGATTCGAGCCCATGACGGCAGTCCTCGGCCACCACATAACATGCCCTAGATCTATCATCTGGCCGAACACAGGAGATAGCGCCTGTGACCGCCCTCGCCCTAGAGCCGGAGCGGACTGCATTGTCCGAAGACGGGAAGCTCAACCCCGTCGTGGAGGTCGCAGATTCAGCGGTTTTCGAGCCGCACACAGACCCAACATTAGGCTGGGCTTGTGTTACCGGAACCTCAGACTCGTCTCCGGCAATACGCTCCGAACCGCGTGCATCCGCGTCCATTGAACCTGATTGGGCGCCGACTCCGAAGACATCGACGGTATGGGCGACGATGCCGGAGAGGAGAAGGAACCACTGCCTACATGGTGTTGGAGAGCCACCTCCTCATACGACATATACATGATGGATACACCCAAAGAAAACAACGACGACGATGAAAATCCAATCGAGGATAAACCTCCTGAGATACAGCCGAAGCACCGACGTCAGTGGCGCCGCTCTAAGCCACGCTGTAGTAAAAACAGCAATACCGTCACAGAAGAGGACAACACTTCGGGTGGTGCCGAAAACAATGAAGACCCCGTTGAGCCGACCTCCGAACAAGAGGAACGAGATGATGGGCGAGTCAGCCCCGGCGATCAGGCCATGAACGAAGACTCGGAGGATAGCAACTACCTTCCGCTCTCCGAGGACGAGGTTAGCCTCAGTGACGAAGATTTCATCATGCCTGAAGAGCCCGCCGAATAGGAACGCTTTAAGCATCAGCTAATTGCCACTGCAAGAAGCCTGAAAAAGAAGCAGCAGCAGCTTCAAGCTGACCAAGATCTTCTTAATGAAAGATGGACTAATGTCCTGGCAGCCGAGGAATATGGCCTCAAGCGCCCAACCAAAAGCTACCCGAAGCGGAAACTGTTACCATAGTTCGATGACGAGGCGCTGGAGCCCGTCCTACCAAGGTATAATACGGCCGACCGACCACCACGTGGCCAGGATAAAGCGGCACCTCAAGCCGAATACCAGCCTGCACTACCTCGCCAAACAAACATAAATACAATAGCCCAGGGATATACACATGACCTGCGATGCGATTTGGAAAAGATAGTAGGTCAGACAAGATCAATCTATGGATCACAGGGGCGCGCCTCGACGCGCAACGACGGCCATCTGGCTGAACGTGAGAAACATAACCACGTCTGGACTGAAAACCATAGACGAGCTCCATCCAAACTACGTCACAAATTGGCCCGATATAGAGGCGCCGCACACCCCCTCTGCTTCATTGACGAAGTAATGGGACATGATTTCCCAGTAGGGTTTAAACCCGTAAACATTGAATCATATGATGGCACAACGGACCCCACGGTGTGGATTGAGGATTTTCTTCTCCACATTCACATGGCCTGCGGCGATGATCTTCACGCCATCCAATACCTCCCGCTCAAACTCAAGGGACTAGCCAGATACTGGTTAAACAGTCTGCCCGAAAACTCCATTGGCAGCTGGGAAGAATTGGAGGGCGCTTTCCTCGACAACTTCCGGCAGCTGGGAAGGCACATATGTACGACCTCCGGATGCCGATGACCTAAATCATATAATCCAACAGCCCGGAGAGTCATCCAGGAAATTCTGGACTCGGTTCCTAACTAAAAAGAACCAAATTGTCGACTGTCCGGATGCCGAAGCCCTAGCGGCCTTTAAGCACAGCATCCGCGACGAATGGCTGGCCAGACACCTCGGCCAGGAAAACCCGAAGTCCATGTCAGCCCTTACGGCACTCATGACCCACTTCTGTGCGGGCGAAGACAACAGGCTAGCCCGTAGCAACAACTATATGAGCGAACCTGACACTTCTGAAGCCAGAAACAGCAACGACAAGCCCCGACGCAATAGACAGAAGCGTCGAAACAACGGTAATAGTACCGAAGACACGGCGGTCAACGCCGGATTCAGCGGCTCTAAGTCCGGTCAACGAAAGAAGCCATTTAAAAGGAACAATCCAGGCCCGTCCAGTCTGGACCGCATACTAGATCGACCATGCCAAATCCATGGTACTCCGGATAAACCAGCCAATCATACCAACAGGGAATGTTGGGTTTTCAAATAGACCGGCAAGTTAAATGCCGAGAATAAGGAGAAAGGGTCGCAAAGCAAGGACGATGACGAGGAACCCCGACCGCCGAACACAAGGGGACAGAAGAAATCCCCCCCTCCCCCAAGTCAAAACGGTGAACATGATATACGCCACCCATATCCCCAAGAGGGAGCGCAAGCGCACACTCAGGGACGTCTACGCGATGGAGCTAGTCACCCCAAAGTTCAACCCATGGTCCTCCTGTCTGATCACCTTCGATCGCAGGGACCATTTGAGCAGTATCCGTCATGGCGGTTCAGCTGCACTGGTCCTTGACCCAATTATTTTTGGATTCCACCTCACACGAGTCTTCATGGTTGGTGGCAGCAGCCTGAACCTGCTCTATCAGGATACAGTGCACAAAATGGGTATCGATCCCTCAAGGATCAAGCCCACCAAAACCACCTTTAAAGGTGTCATACCAGGTGTAGAGGCCTGTTGTATGGGCTCAATCACACTGGAAGTGGTCTTCGGATCCCCGGATAATTTCCAAAGCGAGGAGTTAATCTTCGATATCATCCCTTTCCGCAGTAGTTATCATGCACTGCTCGGACGAACCGCATTCGCTCAATTCAATGTGGTGCCGCACTACGCCTACCTCAAGCTCAAGGTGCCTGGACCACGCGGTGTTATACCGGTCAACGAAAATACAGAATGCTCCCTCCGTACTGAGGAGCGCACCGCGGCCCTTGCAGCAGAAGTACAGAGTAGCCTGTTTAGGCAAAATCTCACTTCGGCAGTAAAGCCCACGGACACCGTCAAGCGAGTCCGAACTACTCTACGGCAAGACGGTATAGATCGTCTAGAGCTTGACTAGCAATCCGGCCTCCGGCCCAGTCCCGACCAAGCGGTGACATTTGTGTCGCGCGTACATAACTACGCACTTAAAATACCATGAGCATGGACGGAGGCACAGCTAGACCACGGTCCACAATGCGGCTCAACTCCCTGGCTCCGCATACCTTCACCTTTTCTCTTTCTTTCAGGTTTTTCTCTTCTCGAGGCATTGCTGATAACCTGATCATCGGACCCATCGCAGGAAGGACACACCAAGAAGGCAAGGGGCTTTGACATACAAGGGAATCCCCAGGTGGTCTCTGCTAAGGATCGTTATCACTGTTTTACATACCCGCACGCAGCTCGCTCTTGGTCATGGCATGTTAAATAGCCTTACTTGCTTATCACATTACTTGTAGAAGTACGCCTCGACGTACTAATCAAATTACAATGGAAAATAATTTGCAGTGTCAACTTATTACTTGATTTTTTTCCTTGTCTTTGTATGTTTTATCAATTGCACCCATACACTCTGGTACGCATTACTTCGCCAGGGGCTTCATCGCGCCCCACAATACGGCAATAAAGTCCGAACACTTTTACAGTACAGTTCGGCACCCCGAACTTATAGCATTATATGCATCGGCTCTGAATCGTGTCTTTGGTCAATAGTTGGGTTGCCCGGCTCATGTGCTTACTACCTTACGTTCCGCTATATCGGCTAGGGTAGTAAAGGGAGAACTACTGCGATTGTGTCCCGGTTCTTCCGGACGAGCACCACCTCAGTAGAGATAGCAAAAAACTAACTGTCATGATGCGGCGAGAGTTGGTCAGCTGTTCGAGAGGTTTTCAAATCCTTAGAGATTGTTTCCACTTTATGCGAGGAATCGGTTCTTATCCGATTAGGCGTGTATAGTGCCCCAAGTTCGGCCTTCTGAACACAAGGGGCTGCGCCAAAATTTTCATTGTCAAACACATATTGCTAAGTGAGGGTGATAAAGCCGTATGGTCCGCTTGCCTTGTTTATTGTGTTAAACACCTCCTTTAAGGACCAAAATTTAGAGTAAATAGTGTTTATATTTATCCCGAACACCCCATACTATCTACGTGGGGAAGAAGCCGACGACTGGCCAACTCTCAGATTTTCATAAACGGCCGCACAAGAGGTAAAATTTTAAACTAACAGTCATTATATTACATAACGGATCTGTTTAAATATTACAGGACAGTATAACATGAATGTCTTCACGGGAATATGACATCCTTGACTCATTGCTCCACCACAAGGCGGGATCCCTCCAAGACACTGTCAAATTACATCTCGGGATGGCGGTGCTCCTTGCCCTCAGGCGGCCCCTCGGTCATCAGCTTCTTGGCATCCATCTTCTCCCAGTGCACCTTGGTGCGGGCAAAGGCCATCCGCACACCTTCAATGCAGACCGACTGCTGGATGGCTTCAAGCCGCGGGCAGGCACTTACAAGCCGCTTTACAAGTCCGAAGTAGCTGCTAGGCATGGGCTCGGTAGGCCACAGCCGGACTATGAAGTCCTTCATGGCCAGTTCGGCCGCCGTATGCAACTCGACCAGCTATTTCAGTTGGTCGCTAAAGTGCACTGGAAGTTCTGGTCCAAGGTATTGGGACCATAACAGCTTTTCCATAGAGCTCCCTTCTTCGGCTCGACAAAATTTGACAGCATCTGATATGTTGTGCGGAAGATCCGCAAACTCCCCTAGAGAGCTCCAAATCCGGGTAAGTAAAAGGAATGTATCCTTCACATATCTGCTTTGCATAATGAAAGCCTTAACCGCCGTAATCTTCTTGGCCGCCTAGATTTCCTGGAGGGCGACCTGGGCTTCGGCCCGGGCATCCTGTGCGCTCTGGTGGGCCTTGGCAAGTTTGGACTCTTGAGTCTTCGAATCACGCTCCAAGGACTCGTACTTCTTGACGACGTCCTGGAGCTCTTGTTGGACCTCGTCGACCCGGCCCTCCTGCTTCTCGCGCGTGGCGCATTCCTTGGCGGCTTTGTCCTCGGTCTTGGCTAACGCCTTCTTGAGGGCTGCCACCTCCGTCGTGGCCCCTCATATAGTTCATGACACTTTAGTCAGTATGAACCATTCATCCTTCCTAAATATACACGTAGGTTACTCCATACCTTTGCTTTCTTCCGGCTGCTTCTTCACGAGGACGAGCTCTTCCTCGGCCTGCTCCAGATTCTGCTTCAGTCTGGAGACCTCCGCAGTATGAGCGGTACCAGCCAGCAGCGATGCCTGCTTATTCACATAGACACCTTATGTTAGACTCCTGCAAAAATTATTTTGATCCTCTGTTCGGCTTTTCTTTCCGAACACCGAACAGAGCATCAAGGGTTACTGTCTACGCTGTGATATTCTTTCTACAATTACATTACTTACCTCGAAGACTGTTAGAAGGCTAGTGCAGGCTCCGGTCAGTCCGCTTCTGGCAGACTGAACCTTCTCAATCACTGCACTCATAAGAGTACGGTGTTCTTCCATAATGGAAGCACCTTGTAGTGTTTCCAGTAATCTATCTGGTGCCTCTGGATGGACAGAGGTCACCGGTGGAGTTGGCTCGCCCACCTCATTTGAAATAGGTTGACTGCCTAAATCTGGAGCCACCTGGGTCTCCGGATCTGTATGCGGCTGGGGGCCGAATTGGATACGTCCCCCATCGTCGGTGTCCATGGGGGTTTGCTCCCCCACGTATCTGGAAGCCTAGGCTTCACCCTCCGGCCCCACCGGATGGCCTCCTGATCCTCTCCCTGGACGGGGCTCCTTCGAGACAACACCTCGGTGTTGTCCGCGGCCTTGGGGGAGGAGGCCGTCGTAAGGGACTCGTTGTTCATTGCTGACGGGTCCAGCGATCCCTTCGAAGTGGAGGACAGCGCGATGTTGGACTGGGCCGGGATGCAAGTGGGTGATCCGGCACATTAAAAACAATAAAGTAAAAAATGTCAGATATATTACTGTGTCCGGACGCTTACGAGTTGGCTAGGGGCTTGACCCTGGGCTCCCACTCCCTGCCGCTATTGGTGGCCGCTGCGGAGTTGTTAGGAAGGTAAGTTTTCCCCTTCTTGGACACCTCGGCCTCCTCATGTGTGGAGGCCTTCCTCATCTTTCTCCCCCCAGTAGGGGGATGGATTTCTTCTTCCTCCTCCTCTTCCTTGCCGTCTTTGGTAGAGGAGTGCGTCTCGGAGTCTTCGGACGTCACGTCCGAAGTGCTCTTGCGACGGAGACCACTTCTGGCCCCCGGGGCCTTCTTTTTGGCCTTCTTCTCCGGCACCTCATAAGTTGCCAGAAACAACATCTTTGTTAGAAGAGGCGTTTCTGGATCTTCGAGCAGCGGAGCCGGACAGTTAATCTGCTCCGCTACCTCTATCCAGGCCTAAAAAATTGGTAGGGAGGCTTAGATTCCTCCCTCAGATATGTCAGTAAAGGATATACCTTGAAAACATGAAAGAACTTACCGGATTAGCCCGGCGTTTTGAGCTAAGCCCATGATCCTCCGTCCTGGGTGGTGGTACCTCGCCGGCCTTGAAGAGCACCTTCCAGACGTCTTTGTACGTCGTGCTGAAGAGCTCCAGCAGCATCTGGTGCTTGGCCGGGTCGAACTCCCACAAATTGCAAGTCGGGCGCTGGCACGGAAGGATCCGGCGGAAGAGCATAACCTGGACCACGTTGACAATCTTGATTCTCTTGCTTATCATGTTATGGACACATGTCTGGAGCCCTGTCAGCTCATCCGAAGAGCCCCAGGCTAGGCCCTTCTCCATCCAGGAGGTGAGCCGCATTGGGACTCCGGATCGGAATTCGGGGGCCGCCGCCCAGTTCACTACAAAAAAATACACTTCCGTGATGATACATGTTTGTCACAGTAGGTCACGTTTTCTGTCATGCATGTACATCCATGATGATTTTATGACAGAATTAAAATAGTCATACCTGCGCTGTCCTAGAAGTGTTCCATGACATTACCAAAATTATCATTACGGAAGTGTCCACTTCCATGATGATAAATCACGCGTCACAGAAGTGCTTTTGTCAAGGGTGACCGACACGTGGCATCCACCGTAACAGAACACCGTTAAGCTATTGGGTCCGGTTTTGGATCCGATAACCCGTTAACAGCCCGGACCAATGGGGATTTTCCACATGTAAAATCATCATTGGCTGGAGGAAACACGTGTCAGCTCCGCGTTGGCATAGGTGTCACTCATCCAATGGGCATGATGCGCCTATGATATGTTGACACGTGGACCGTCCCAAAAGTGGCCTATAAAGTTTAAATGGGCCGGCCCAACTATAGGCCCACAAGATTTTGTGGACCATAATGGAGCGGCCCAGCTAATGGCCCATGAGATTTTGCGGACCATAATGGGCCTGCCCACCTAAAGGCCCCCAAGATTTTGCGGGCCATAATGGGCCGGCCCAGCTAAAGGCCCACAAGATTTTGTGGACCATAATGGGCCGGCCCAGTTAAAGGTCCATGAGATTTCACCGACCATAATGGGCTGGCCTAGCTAAAGGCCCACAAGATTTTGAGGACCCTAGTAGGCCGTCCCATTAACTGGCTGTCATGTTTTGGGCCAAATGTCAGCCCATATTTGATCCGGTCCATTAATGGCCAGCCACATTCCAGGCCTAATAATGGCCCATATGAGATCCGGCCCGTTAAAAGCCTACCATGTTATGGGCCAAATTACGGCCCAGATCAGGTCCGTCCCTTTAGGAGGCTTTGGGCGAAATTATGGCCCATATCAGATTCGGCCCGTCAACTGGACGCTATGCTTTTGGGCCCACTTGCTAAAGGCCCATTTAGTAATTCGGCCTAATATTAGTTTCGGCCTGTTAAAGGCCCATTTAACATTTTGGCCATATATATATTTCGGCCTGTTAAAAGCCCGTCATATAGTTGGGCCTAACTACGGCCCCGTTTGCATCTGGCCTGCTCACAGCCGATAATCTGATTGGGCCAAACAAGGATCGAGACAATTTTGGCCTGTTATAAGCCTGTGATTTAATTGGCACAATCATGGGCCCGGGTCTATTTTGTCCTACTGCCGGTCCGTGAGCTGTTCGGCATGTTTCAGGCCCAACCTACTTTTCAGCCTCCTAAAAGCCCATTGAGTTTTCTTGGAAAAATAGGACCGCCGATTTACTCGGCCTATTAAAGGCCGGAATCTACTAGTGGGCCAGTTTACATTTAGGCCTGTTAACGGACCAAGATGACGGGGCCCATGATGCGGATCATACATAGGGCCACTTCTTTTGATGGCTTAAAAACAAGCCGCCAACTCCACAGATTTTTCCATAAGCCGCCTACCTCATTCATTGGGGCTTCTGAACTAGTTATGGGCTAACTAATTTAGAAGTCTCAAAAAAATTTGGGAGCGGCTTATTTTTTAAGCTGGGGAGAGGCGCCTTATTTTTTAAGCCGCCCAAAAGAACTGGCCCATAGTGATTTGCATGACGGCCCAATTATGTATCGTAATGTTACGGTTTGGCCGGTTTACTGCCAAGACATGATATATATACAGTAAAATAACTGCAGCATCGTGAATAAGAAAAAAACCTAGACTATACAATAAAGAAATTACGGTATATTACATCCACTAGGCATCAAAGTTCGCCACTATGATAATAAAGCACAAGCAGACAACAGATTACATACACTCGCATCAAAGATTGCCACCAGTCAATTAAAAACGCCGACAAAGTAAAATACAAAACCGATAGCACTTCAATAGAGTTAAAAAAAGGTTAGCCCTGCTCGGGAGCTGCAGCGCAAGCAGCTGAGCAAGCTGATGATACTGCGCTTGTTTGACACTTATATCCTCCTCAATCTGAAAGATAAACAAGCAGACAGATGACAAGTTTTGCACATATAAGTATCAGTGCTGACAACTCATCACATTTCTTACTGACGAATAAAGTGACACAGTTTAAAATAGTATTAACACAATATGGTATTGTTCAGGTCAAGACATGGCAGGAAATGATATTGTGAAGGAGTTGGCAGCTTCACGACACCACTAGATTACAGATCAAGAACTCATAAGTATAAATGGTTAGTGTGCCGTCAATTTATCCCATTTCATATTGGCAAAATAAGATCACTTGCTCTATATAGTTTAATTTACATGGTATGAAGGAACTTGGTTGTACAACTAAAAACTTAAATTGAGAAGGACAAACTTAAATTGGAACATCTCATATGCTCTGTGGAGTTCAAAACGGTTTTGAAGTTCCGGTTGTAAGTCCTAAAGCATGGTGCGCTAAACTATCAAGTAGTCATCATATCAAGATGGCCAAACGTTCATAACGTCTGCATTTGCTCCTGCAATAGGTCTGTCACCTAGCGGTGCGTCAAGGATATAATTCTTCTGTGCAGCAATGAGGATAATCCTCAAGTTACGGACCCAGTCCGTGTCATTGCTACTATCATCTTTAAACTTAGTTTTCTCTAGGAACATATCAAAAACATAGGGGAGCTACAACGCGAGCTATTGATCTACAACATAATTTGCAAATACTATTAGTACTAAGTTCATGATAAATTAAAGTTCAATTAATCATATTACTTAAGAACTCCCACTTAGATAGACATCCCTCAAGTCATCTAAACGATACATGATCCAAATCAACTAAACCATGTCCGATCATCACGTGAGATGGAGTAATATTCAATGGTGAACATCTCTATGTTGATCATAACTACTATATGATTCACGTTCGACCTTTCGGTCTCCAGTGTTTCGAGGCCATATCTGTATATGCTAGGCTCGTCAAGTTTAACCAGAGTATTCCGCATGTGGAAAACTGGCTTGCACTCATTGTATTTGAACGTAGAGCTTACCACACCTGATCATCACGTGGTGTCTTGGCACGACGAACTGTCGCAACAGTGCATACTCAGGGAGAACACTTATACCTTGAAATTTTAGTGAGGGATCATCTTATAATGCTACCACTGTACTAAGAAAAATAAGATGCATAAAATATAAACATCACATGCAATCAAAATATGTGACATGATATGGCCATCATCATCTTGTGCTTTTGATCTCCATCATCGAAGCAACGTCATGATCTCCATGGTCACCGGCTTGACACCTTGATCTCCATCGTAGCATTGTGGCCATCTTGCCAACCATTGCTTCTACGACTATTGCTACCTCTTAGTGATAGAGTAAAGCAATTACATAGCGTTTGTATTTCATAGAATAAAGCGACAACCATATGGCTCCTGCTAGTTGCTGATAACTTTCACAAAACATGATCATCTCATACAACAGTCTTTATATCACATCATGTCTTGACCATATCACATCACAGCATGCCCTGCAAAAACAAGTTAGACGTCCTGTACTTGGTTTGTTGCAAGTTTTACGTGGCTGCTACAGGCTTCTAGCATGAACCGTACATACCTACGGCACAAAAACCACAATGGTGATTTATCAAGTTTGTTGTTTTAACCTTCACAAGGACCGACCACAGTCAAATCCGATTCAACTAAAGTTGGAGAAACATACACCCGCCAACCACCTTTATGCAAAACTAGTTGCATGTCTGTCGGTGGAACCGGTCTCATGAATGCGGTCACGTAAGGTTGGTCTAGTTCGCTTCATCCAACAATACCGCCGAATCAAAATAAGACATTGGTGGTAAGCAGTATGACAATCACCGCCCACAACTCTTTGTGTTCCACTCGTGCATATCGTCTACGAATAGACCTGGATCTTATGCCACAGTTGGGAAACATAGCATGAAATTTCAAAAAAAATCCTATGCTCACGCTAGGTATATCTAGGAGATGCATAGCAACGACAGGGGGAGAGTGTGTCAACATACCCTTGTAGATCGAAAGTGGAAGCATTAGTTTAATGAGGTTGATGTAGTCGAACGTCTTCACGGTCCAACCGATCAAGTACCGAACGTACGACACCTGTTAGTTCAACACACGTTCAGCTCGATGACGTCCCTCAAACTTTTGATCCAACAAAGAATCGAGGGAGAGTTTCATCAGCACGACGTCATGGTGACGGTGATGGTGATGTGATCCCCGCAGGGCTTTGCCTAAGCACTATGACGATATATGACTGGAGGAGTAAACTGTGGAACGGGGCACTGCACATGGCTAAGAGAATAATTGATGTGCTATGGGGTGCCCCTGCCCCCGTATATAATGGAGGAGAGGGAGGAGGCCGGCCATAGGGGGCGCACCATAATGGGGGAAACCGGATAGGACTCCTAGTCCTAGTCGGCCCCCCTTTCCTTTCCTTCGGAGGGGGAAAAGGGAAGGAGGAGAGGGAGAGGGAGAAGGAAAGGGGGTCGCGCCCCCTCCCCCTTGTCCAATTAGGACTACCTTGGGGGGCGCGCCACCCCTTGTGGGCTCCCCTCTATCTCCGCTATGGCCCATGTAGGCCCATTACTTCCCCGGGGGGGGGGGGGTCCTATAACCTCTCAGTACTCCAAAAAAATACGCGAAATGACCCGGAACCATTCCGGTGTCCGAATACCATTTCGAGACTCCTCGTCATGTCCGTGATCTCATCCGGGACTCCGAACAATCCTCGGTCACCAAAACACATAACTCATATAATACATATCGCCATCAAACGTTAAGCGTGCGGACCCTACGGGTTCGAGAACTATGTAGACATGACCGAGACACCTCTCCGGTCAATAACCAATAGCAGAACCTAGATGCTCATATTCCTTCCCACATATTCTATGAAGATCTTTATTGGTCGAACCGCAATGACAACATACGTTATTCCCTTTGTCATCGGTATGTTACTTGCCCGAGATTCGATCGTCGGTATCCTCATACCTAGTTAAATCTCGTTACCAGCAAGTCTCTTTACGCGTTCCGTAAAGCATCATCCCGTAACTAACTCATTATTCACATTGCTTGCAAGGCTTATCATGATGTGTATTACCGAGAGGGCCCAGAGATACCTCTCCGATACTCGGAGTGACAAATCCTAATCTCGATCTATGCCAACCCAACAAACACCTTCGAAGACACCTATAGAGCACATTTATAATCACCCAGTTACGTTTTCATGTTTGATAGCACACAAGGTGTTCCTTCGATATTCGGAGTTGCATAATCTCATAGTCAAAGGAATATGTATAAGTCATGAAGAAAGCAATAGCAATAAAACTTAACAATCATTATGCTAAGCTAACATATGGGTCTTGTCCATCACATCATTCTCCAAATGATGTGATCCCATTCATCAAATGACAACACATGTCTATGGTTATGAAACTTAACCATCTTTGATTAACAAGCTAGTCTAGTAGAGGCTTACTAGGGACACGGTGTTTTGTCTATGTATCCACACATGTATCAAGTTTCCGGTTAATACAATTCTAGCATGAATAATAAACACTTATCACGATATAAGGAAATATAAATAACAACTTGATTATTGCCTCTAGGGCATATTTCCTTCAACCACTACAAAAGATACAGAGAAAATTAAATCCATTCCCTGATGTGTACCAGACCTGATGTGTGCCTTGCTATAAGTATGGCAGGGAGGTACCGAAGTAATCCAGGAGTGGATCACTGGGCAGCGGTCAAGAACATCCTGAAGTACCTGAAAGGATATGTTTCTCGTTTCTGGAGGTGACAAAGAGCTCATCGTAAATGGTTACGTCGATGCTAGCTTTAACACTGATGCCGGTGACTCTAAGTCACAAACCGGATACGTATTTATATTGAATGATGGAGCTGTCAGTTGGTGTTGTTCCAAGCAGAGCGTCGTGTCGGGATCTACGTGTGAAGCGGAGTACCTAGCTTCTTCAGACGCAGCAAATGAAGGAGTCTGGATGAAGGGGTTCATATCCGATCTAGGTGTGATACCTAATGCATCGGGTCCAATGAAAATATTTTGTGGGGATACTGGAGAAATTGGCTTGGCGCAGGAATCCATATTTCACAAAAGAACCAAACACATCAAGAGACGCTTCAACTCCATTCGTGATCAAGTCAAGGAGGGAGACATAGAAATTTGCAAGATACATATGGATCTGAATGTAGCAAACCCGTTGACTAAGCCTCTTCCATGAGCAAAACATGATTAGCACCAAGACTCCATGGGTGTTAGATTCATTACAATGTAATCTAGATTATTGACTCTAGTGCAAGTGGGAGACTGAAGGAAATATGCCCTAGAGGCAATAATAAAGTTGTTATTTTATATTTCCTTATTCATGATAAAGGTTTAGTATTCATGGTAGAATTGTATTGATCAAAAACCTTAATACATGTGTGAATACATAAACAAACACCGTGTCCTTACTGTGCCTCTACTAGACTAGCTCGTTGATCAAAGATGGTTAAGGTTTCGTAACCATGGACATGAATTGTCATTTGATAACTGGATCACATCATTTGGAGAATGTTGTGATGGACAAGACCCACCGGTTAGCTTAGCATTACGATCGTTCTATTTTATTGCTATTTCTTTCTTCATGTCAAATACATATTCCTTCGACTATGAGATTATGCAACTCTCGAGTACCGGAGGAATGCGTTGTGTGCTATTGAACGTCACAACATAACTGGGTGATCATAAAGATGCTCTACAGGTATCTCCGAAGGTGTTTGTTGAGTTGGCATAGATCGACATTAGGATTTGTCACTCCAGGTATCGGAGAGGTATATCTGGGCCCTCTCGGTAATACACATCATAAGCTTGCAAGAAAACGACTAAGGAGTTAGTCACAAGGTGATGTATTACGGAACGAGTAAAGTGACTTGCCGGTAACGAGATTGAACTAGGTATATAGATACAGACTATCAAATCTTGGGCAAGTAACATACCGATGGACAAAGGAAATTACGTATGTTGTCATAATGGTTCGACCAATAAAAATCTTCATAGAATATGTAGGAGCCAATATGGGCATCCAGGTTCCGCTATTGGTTATTGACCGGAGAGGTGTCTCAGTCATGTCTACATAGTTCTCGAACCCGTAGGGTCCACACGCTTAACTTTCGTTGACGATATAGTATTATATGTGTTATGTGATTTGGTGACCGAATGTTGTTCAGAGTCTCAGATGAGATCGCAGAAATGACGAGGAGTCTCAAAATGGTCGAGAGGTAAAGATTGATATATAGGACGATGGAATTCGGACACCGGAAGTGTTCCAGAGGGTACGAGGTACATATCGGGTCACCGGAAGGGGTTCCGAGCACTCCCAGCAAAAGATATGGGCCTTATGGGTCAAGAGGGGAAACACACAAGCCACAAGGGGTTGGGGCGCCCCCATATGGGCCGAACCCGGAGGAGAAGGAAAGAGGGGAAGGGAAAGGAAAGGCAGGGATTCGGTGCCCCCCTTCCTTCCCTCCTCCCTCCTCTTTCCTTCCCCCTCCTGCAAATATGGCAGGGGGGTGCGGCCAAGGGAGACCCCAAGTAGGATTTGGCCTACTTGGGTGCCTCCTGGCATCCTCCCCTCTCCCTCCCACCTATATATATGGGGGGCACACTAGCGCACCCAAGACAATTGTTTAGCCGTGTGCGGCTCCCTCCACCGTTTACTCCTCGGTTATATTTTCGTAGTGCGTAGGTGAAGCACTGCGAGGATCACTTCACCATCACCGTCACCATGCCCTCGTGCAGACGAAACTCATGTACTACCTCGATGTTTTGCTGGATCAAGAAGGCAAGGGATGTCACCGAGCTGAATGTGTGCAGAACGTGAAGGTGTCGAGTGTTCGGTACTTGATCGGTTGAAGCACGAAGAAGTTCGACTACATCAACCGTGTTAAGAAATGCTTCCGCTTATGGTGTACGAGGGTATGTAGACACACTCTCCCCGCGTTGCTATGCATCTCCATGGATATATCATTGCGTGTGCGTAGATTTTTTTTTGTTTTCCATGCAACGATTCCCAACACAACATACAAAGGTTTAATAGCTAATCTAGGTTCTAATGGTGCTATAAGGTTAATGGTGGAGGAATCAACTCAAAAGAGTCAATGAACTATGAACTATTGCTATACAAGCTTATGTTGAGATGATATAGAATAGGATCTAAAGTATATAGAGAACAACATATATGTTGCTTGACAAACAACATATGACATAAGAATTCATTTGCAAAAAGAATCAATTGAAATGGAGCACTACTATGCAAGTTATAGTGAATTGAATTTGAATTCAGAAAAGTCAAAAAATTTGAATTGGAGTATGTTGGTTATGGACAAAAAGTATATGACACAAGTGTTTAGGCGCAAAAGGAATCAATTAAAAAGGTGCTACTGTTTGCAACATATGATCAAATGAAAATTTGAATTCTAATTTGAAAGGTTCAAAAGTTGTGACTAATGATGTTACTAGATAGTCAAGATCAATATGAACATCTAGGAGAAAGATTCACTGGATTTAGTTCAACGGATCAAGAGATATAAGTAATTCAGTATGGCACTAAATCTTCTTAGAACGCTGGCGTGGCAATATTTTTTGCACTGAAGGAGTAATATGCCTTTGATCAAAATTATATGTTGAAAAGTGATACGTCTCCAACGTATATATAATTTTTTATTGTTCCAGGCTGTTATATTATCATTATTGGATATTTTACAATTGTTTTATAGCAACCTTATATCATTTTTTGGGAATAACCTATTGACATAGTGCCCAGTGCCAGTTGCTATTTTTTCTTGTTTTTTACTTCACAGAAAATCAATACCAAACGGAGTCCAAATGCAGTGAATTTTTTATAGACTTTTCTGGACCAGAAGACACCTGTTGGGCCAAAAAGTATCAGAGATGGGCTCCGAGGGGAGCAGAACCCACCAGGGCGTGCCTAGGGGCCCAAGCGCGCCCAGGTGGGTTGTGCCCACCTCGGTGGCCTCCCGCAGCGCCTCTTGGCTCTATAAATAGCCCAATATTCCAGAAACCCAAGGGGAGTCGATGAAAATCAATTCCAGCCGGCGCAAGTTCCAGAAACCACAAATCCAATCTAGACACCATCACGGAGGGGTTCATCATCCTCATTGGTGCCTCTCCGATGATGCGTGAGTAGTTCATTGTAGACCTACAGGTCCGTAGGTAGTAGCTAGATGGTTTCCTCTCTCTCTCTCTCTCTCTCTCTCTCTCTCGATTCTCAATAGAATGGTCTCTTGAAGATCTATTTGATGTAACTCTTTTTGCGGTGTGTTTGTTGGGATCCGATGAACTTTGAGTTGATGATCAGATCTATGTTTTTATCCATGAAAGTTATTTGAGTCTTTTGATATCTTATATGCATGATTACTTATAGCCCAATATTTTATCAACTTCAACAAGCTTAAAAACAAAAGTGTCTCTTACCATGACAACACCCAATGTATGTTCTCCGCTTTCTCAATACATCTCTTCAGAAAATATCGGAGTATCTCATGAAAACAACACCTTCTCCTTGCTAAAGGTTATCATTGTCAACCAAAAATGACTTACGTCGCACGTGGCAACCTATATATCAATGAAGTAACCTGCTAGTAAAAGAGCACACAAAAAAATTCAATGATAGAAGTTACCATATCACCGATCATGCACTCACTACTCTAATTCAACAAATAAGTGACAATCCTCCTACTAAGAGGAAGTGTTTCATAGAGCATTTGGTGAGTATGTACAAAGTGCATGATACTAAAATTATTGTCAACTTAATAGGATCTTGAAACTGAGTTGCAAACAAAAGAATGAAAAAAAATGATAGCTCTGTTTGGACTTTGAGCAACTTCGAGTTATTTGGAGCTAAACCTAGAGGTGCTTTCATTCTCATGTGGGCGACGAAGGGGAAGATGGGGAGTTCAATCAGGACCGAGAGAATTGTGGTGGCGCCTGGTCAGATCTAGAAGCACATAGACAAAAAAAGGGAACAAACGCAGCCTAAGGCACCCACAAACCCACCTTGAGAAACTCGTCGTGTTCGCATGTTAGCAACACCATGACATGCGTAGCATGCTGATCTTTCCTTCCCACATCGCCAAGGAACAAGCTCCCTCTTCCAAACTGTTCTGCTGTTGCACCCCGCTGCTAAGGCCCAAGGCTTCTGCACCCAATCGACATCACTCTTCTGCCCTGCCCCCGGTACTGCCGCCAGGCCAAGGGAAAAAGTACAATTATTTGCATTATCCATGTCTTTTAATCACATCAAAATGCTTAATTTGACCATCCACTTTTTCATTTTTTTTCTCAACACCCAGGAAAAAGAAGAATTTTGTGCGGAAGTACCTTTTCTACACCTGAGCTCATATTCTCCTGGTGTGAACAGTAAAATAAATATAATAGAAAAACATTTCAAAAAGTTCTGAAATTTTTGTGTGGCATACTTTAAGAAATGTTTGTTGTGCATGCGAAAATTCATCACGAAATCACATTGGTGGAAGTCATGGCAAAAAATGATTTTTTTACCACCCCTTCCAACAATGTCATTTCGTGATTAGTTTTGCATGCACAACATACATTTCTTAAAGTAAGCCACCAAAAAAATTCAGAATTTTTTGAAGTGTTTTTCTATTTTATTTATTTACTGTTCACACCAGGAGCATATGAGCTCAGGTGTAGAAACACCACGTCCAATTTTTTGCTTTCTCAACGAAGAAAAAAGCATGGACTCAACAGATGAAAAAAAATGTGAAGCGTCTATACAGAAATAAAAATAACATAGATACTTAAACTGTACAATGCATCACAATGCCGGGGAAGAGAAAAATACACCATTTATTATACTAAATATTAAGACCATGAGCAAGACCTGAATTATAAGATAGTATATCTATTCAACATCTACATGGTCCCAGGATCCTAGGAATTGCAAACTTCCAGCAAAAGTATTCAAATTCATTTCCTGAGAAGAAGCACTCAATTTCCTCATTTTTCACATGTGTTTAGGGTGAAATATAGTAAGCACCATTCTGGTGTTACCCTATGATTTTCTGTTATCCTTTGCTCCTCTCTCCCTGTAACATACTGATGCTTTTAATTGAAATTATACGATAGAACTTTTGTTCTATGGTTTTCGGGTCAAAAAAATGTGGAAGATAATTACATTATATTAACTATCATCACATGGGCTACCAGACTGATTGAACAACAAAAATACTCATCATATCTAAGCACAACATATGTTTTAATCACCTGAGAAGTTCCATCAAATAGTGCAGCAGTTGTGGATTCTTTGTGAAGCAGAAAAGAAGGTAAGTTAGTTTGTGTCAGACTTCAGTATTCAAAATTTTGGTAACCAAAAAATTGAGAACTCTATTATTTGCCGGCATGGTGAATAGCAGCTGCACATTTTAGAAAGCCTAATGTACAGTATTGATCTGAAATAGTAGCCACATATATACTCATACAATTTACTAAATATCTAGCTATTTCTAGAGATGCAAGAGAGTCGACTGTTGAAAAGGAGGGTGTTGTCTTTTTTTTTGCGAATAGGAGAGTGTTGTCATTACTAACAGCTGGTGCCTCTAACTTAGTTCTACAAATAGCCTGCTGAATATAACATGTTTTTGGAGAAAAACATTAGTGCAAGCCTTATTGAATGGTGGCACTATAAAATATGAAGCCATCACTTAATGTATGTTCTTCATAATTGACAAGATCAATATTATTCTCAAAAATGTGATATATTGCAAATATTACAGCAACAATGCTGACTCTGAAGGCACGTTACACAAAGGAAGATTTGTTACTGGATCCTGTAGTTACATGAAAATCTAACCATATATAGTAACGTCCATGTGGTTATGAGTTATCTATACAAGAGAAACATCATCGAACAATATTAGCAATCTTGATTTCCATGCAAGATCAGCAAGCTTGATTTCGAAACTATATAAGCAAGGCATGTTTTGTACCTGGTACTAAAAAATCCCATAGAAATAGAACAATCTTGATACTTAAGATTTCCAAACACGCATAGAGAGAAGAATTGTGCATGAAAGTAGACACTGGGAATTAATGGTGACTTAGCAAATGATTACTGGATTTGTAAACAATGACTGCAAAACGAAATAAAATCACAATACACTACTAGAATCGCGCCCTTTTTGCCAGAGTTTCAAAGAAACTCGGCAGGGCCCATAGTCAACTCGGTGAAATCTTCACCGAGTGCCAAACTCATCGCAGCTCACTCGGTTAGACGGGACCTGACAATCATTAATATTGCTGAGTTCTTTCTATCACGAACTTAGTGAATATCTAAACGAAGTTGTTCCTGGCAGAACAAACTCGGTGAACCACATCGTCAGACGGGACGGACCGTTAACGGAAGTTCCACATGGCACTACTGTTTGCTGAGTTTTGGCCGTCTAAACTTGGCAAAGTTAGGCCAATAGAAATAATCCACGTGCCAGCACACATTGCCCGGTACAAAATATCTGCCGAGTTCTTTATTCAGCAGAACTGGACAATTTGTTTGCCGAGTTCCAAACTCGGCGGTCTCCCATCTATTAAGGGCCCGCCGCGTGGCACAGTGTTATTACCCAGTGTCAAACTTCGCCCAGTTTATAAAAACAGAAACTTGGCAAACGCTTTGCTGAGTTTGAAACTCGGCAGTCCCGCATTCAGTAAGGACACGCCGCGTGGTACCGCGTTATTACCCAGTGTCACATTTCGCCGAGTTTGCCACCAACAATTCGGCGAGGTTGAGATTCTGCCGAGTTTATTTAGTTCGCCGAGTAGTTTTTCGTTGGAACTAAGCAAAGCCAGAGCTCTGCCTAGTCCTATTTTAGATCGAACTCGGCAGACAAAAGTTTGCTGAGTTCCCGATAGAATGAACTCGGCGAAGTATTGGAACTGAGGACAAAACCAGATTCTAGCAGTGATATGTGGACCAAGCTAACCTCCGGGAAGAGAAGATCTATAGAATGGTCAATGGTTCCAAGTGGTAAGCCGGATTTTGAGTTATGTCAAGTCAGGAAACCACTTCCCGACATTCGGCGCGACCTGGCGGACGAGAATTCTCATTGCTTCATCATTCATCATCTCACAGAGTCCGTAATCGATCAAAACCTAAAATTGACAAAGGGATTTATCATCTTGCATGACTGTTGAGTGCAGGAACAGAGAACTTAAGAGTTCAAACTTAGCACTACCAATTACGTGCCAGAAAAATTTTTCGACCTGTTTGGATGGCATCCAAGACCTGCCCTACCAACTTTTGGTGTTGACCGATGGGTCTGGCGTGCGTTTGGATCGCAACCAATTTTTTGGCTGCCAGTTGAGTTTCTGCGGCCGCACGTAGGCGAGCTGCTGGCTCTTGGACTACACATTCAACACATCTTGAGTTAGAACTAGTTAGAAGTAAATCTATCCTATTTTGAATTAGAACATGATGACTCTTGGACTACACGGCCAACACGTCTTGGAACAACACACAACACTATAATCAGCGGCGATGTCGCCCCAGGCAGCCCTGGGGCATGTGACTCATTTTATGTGTATACTGTAGCAAAATGATGTGGCTCCATCTACAGTACACACCTGGGGTGTGGATGAATCCTGTCGGCGCTACTGACTATATATAATGGAATAGTACTCACTAGTACTCCCTCCGTTCGGAATTACTTGTCTCAGAAATGGATGTATTTAGAGCTAAAATATGTCTAGATACATCTATTTCTAAAACAAATAATTCCGAACGGAGGGAGTACAACCCAGAGAAATTAGATTAGCTCCAACGTACGCTCACTAGGAAGTCATTCATTTATAAGCCGAGGTGCGAATACATCTTGTCCATCATTGCTCTGAGCTCGACCAGCCACCCATTTGGAAGGCATTCATGTGCCACTTGCATATCGTGGTAGAAGGACACATCGATCATGGGTAGAGTAAAAATATAAAACATATAATTACCTCGTCATGCTAGGAAAAATATACTGGAAGCATATTACTACCAGTAGCGGCATCCTTAGATTCTATGTAGTGCTCATCCATCTTGGAGAAAAGGTATTTCCATTCCATATACAGGTCAAACGAATTTTTAGTTTCTCTTATTTTGTTTTGTGTATCGGAGATGTATGATTTTCCATTACCTTTGTTTCTGTCAGTGTCAGGGGTCAAATTCAGCATGAATGTACTAAACTACCATTTCTCCGAGATGGATGAACAACAGATAGAATCTACGGATGCTGGTGCTGCTTGGAATGCTCCATGTATGTTCGTCTTTGTTAGACATACAATACTGACATATCACGTATGTATAAGTGGCGTGTCATGTATTCTGTTATGTAAACATTAGGAGATATTGCTAGGAGGTTAGAGATACTGTTTATTCTCTTTTATCTCTTTATCTCTCCAAACCTCCCTGTAATCTCCTCTGTTCGGTTAGCCTTTGAGTTGCCGCGTCATGTATCAATCTCACCTATCAATATATATCATGCGGGTCTCCGTGTATGGAGATTGAGACGCTTTCATCATTCTCCACATGGTATACAGAGCAGGCTCTTCCGATTGCATCTAGCTCGTACCTCCTACCTCTCGACAGCTGCCCATCTCCATCGTCCCCAACCTTCCCTTTCAAGCCCTCCACCCATCCCCTCACCATCGTGTCTTCCTCCAGCGCAGCTGTCTCCTCCACCCTCAACTACAACACATCTGAACCGCTTACCCAGACGAATTACGTTCTCTAGAAAGCTCAAGCTCGATCTCAAATACTGGGCGCTGGCCTCTATGGCTACATCAATGGCACCACTGCGGAGCCTCCCAAAATCCTCACCACCAAAGACAAGGATGGCAAGGATCAGGTCATCGCTAACCCTGCCTATGCCCCCTGGCTTGTCTAGGATCAACAAATCGTTGCGTATCTCCTGCGCAATCTGTCCAAGGAGGTCCTCATCCAAGTCGCCTCGCTTGAGTCCTCTCATGCGATTTGGATTGCCTTGGCCACCATGTTCTCTGCCATCTCGCTGTCCCGCGCCAACAACCTTCGTTCTGCGCTCACCAACGCCCAGAAGGGATCCATGTCAGCCTCCGCCTATTTTGGCCACATGCGCTCCCTCTCCGACGAGCTCACCACGGCGGGCAAACCCCTTGGAAAAGGGGAGCTCATTTCCTTCATCATCGCCAGGCTTGACATGAATTATCAACCTATCATCTCCGCGCTAGACGCCCGCACCGAGCCCATCACCGTTGACGGCCGCTTCTCCCTCGTGGCGAACTTCGATCAGCGTATGGAGATGTTCCATGGCGCTGGTAATGGCGGCTTCAAGTCATCCGCAAACATTGCCTCGCATGGGCCGTTCTGGTGCGGCAACGGTGGCTACCACAAAGGCGGGGGTGTTGGTCCTCGCGGTGGTGGCAGCGGCGGTGGCGGCGGTGGCTACAATGCTGCTGGTGGTGGATCCGGCGGTGGCGCTCCTGTTGGCTACCACATGGCGGGCGGAGGCGGCGGCTGCCCTAACCCTAATTCTAGTGGCGGCTATGGCTTCCACCAGACGAGCCGGGGCTTCCAGGGGTCGGGTTCTGGTGGCGGTAGTCACTATCATCAGAACCATAACTCCTTTGGTGGTCGCGGCTACAACCGGTGCTCCGGCAACAACAATCGGCGCCCCTTCCAAGGGTATGAAGGGTATGAAAACAAATGTCAAATATGTAAAAAACAAACCATATTGCAAAAGACTGTGATTGGCGCTATGACGATGACAAAAATTCCCAGAAAAAGAATGTTGCAGCTGCAGCCGACGTGTCTTATGGCGTTGATACCAAGTGGTACATGGACACGGGTGCCACCAACCACATCACTAGAGAGTTGGACAGGCTGACTATGCATGAGAAATATCGTGGCCATGATCAAGTCTACACTGCAGCAAACGGTGCAGGTATGGAGATAAGTCATGTTGGTCAATCTTTTATCAAAACCCCACACATAAATCTTGAAATCAATGACATCATGTATGTTCCTAATGCTTCCAAGACTTTGCTATCTGTTCATCGTATTGCTCTTGACAATAATGTGTTTCTAGAGTTTCACCAATTCTTCTTTTTGATCAAGGATCAGGTCACGACTAATTTCTCTATAGGGGTGTCTGTGTTGAAGGCCTCTATGCTTTGCTTCCCAAGTATTGCCAGTACAATAAGCAAGTGTATGGTGCCATCAAGCTTTCTGCTGAAAGATGGCACAATCGCTTAGGTCATCCCTCTTTTTTTACTGTTCATCATATTCTTAGTAGAAATAAACTCCCAGTTGTTGGTGAGAGGAACTTAGAAACCATTTGTGATTCATGTCAACTAGCAAAAATTCATCAATTCCCATATCCTGTGTCCAGCCTTTGCAGCTTATTTTTTCTGATGTGTGGGGTCCTACCCCCACCTGTGTCGGCAGACACTCTTATTATGTGAGCTTTATTGATGATTACAGCAAGTATACATGGATATATCTCCTTAAGAAACGGGCTGATGTGTTCCAAGTTTTCCACAATTTTCAAGCTCTCATTGAACGTAAGCTTGACAGCAAAATTATTTCTCTGCAGTCAGAC
>NC_041383.1:49944658-49949622 GCF_002162155.2 Triticum dicoccoides
GAGAAACTAAATTCTTTCTTTCAGAAGATAGGTATCTCACATCACGTCTCTTTCCCACATGCACACCAACAGAATGGCTCTGTTGAGCGCACGCATAGGCACATCGTTGAAATAGGTCTTGCCATCTTAGCTTCTGCTTCAATGCCACTAAAATTTTGGGACGAAGCCTTTCTCACTGCCGTGCATCTCATTAACATGTGGCCCAGTCGCACTATCTCTAATGAAACACCCACTGAACGTCTCTTTCATGTCACACCAGATTACACCACACTTCGTGTTTTTGGGTGTGCCTGTTGGCCAAACCTTCATCCCAATAACACTCATAAGCTTAGTTTCTGGTCTAAGCAATGTGTTTTTTTGGGTATAGTGCTTAGCATAAGGGTGTCAACTGTTTAGATGTTTCCACCGGACATGTGTATATCTCACATGATGTTGTGTTCGATGAAACTCAATTCCCTTTTGCAAAACTCCATCCGAATGCCGGCGCTCTTCTCCGAAAGGAAATTCTTCTCCTTCCTCCTCATCTCTCCGGCGCTCCGTGTGAGGGTAATGATAATTGTACTGACTAAACTTTGAATAATCCATCTCCTGTTGCACCTGAGTATTTCAGCAGCACCTACAGGAGAAAACGGCACAGAAAATAATGTATCAGCAGAAATAGAAGAGGACACAAGCGATCCAAGGGAATCCTCATCAGGATCAGCGCCCCTGACTTCGTCAGGCCCGACCGCATCCTCCCTGGGATCGCTGCTGGGCTCGGGATCGCTGCTGGGCTCGGGCAGGCCGCTCTCGGACCCACCGAGCCAGCCCCGCCCTGCCACATCGCGCCTCCCCACCGAGCTGGTTCCCCCAGGCGAGGCGCACCAATTAGCTGCAGGGGGCAGCCCAACCAGGAGGAACGCGCCGGTCAAGCAGGTCTACTCCAGGCGGGCCCCTGCTGTTGCATCGGGTGGGTGCGACGCTGTCCCTGTGGCTGATCCGCCTCGTGCTTTCCGCCTGCATGGATCTTCTGCGATCGCGCCTGCTGATCCTTCCACGACCGCAGCCATAGAGGATCCTGCTCTGCCAAGCGGATCTGCGCCCTCGGGATCACAGGGATCTCGCGCGTCGCAGTCTGCTTCTTTGCCAGGATCGTCTGCGGCTCCTTCGCTACTGCCTTGTACACTTCTATAGGCAGGAGCCATTCACCCAGTTAATTACAAAACAAAATATGGTTTAGCCGTTGTCTCCTCTGATTATGCTGCTGTCTCCAACTCCACTTTCCAGTGCAGAAAGATTATCTCTTGCAGAGGGTATACTCTTGAATCAAGAGGATGGCACCAAGTACAGAAGTTTGGTCGGAGCACTTCAGTACTTAACACTTACATGGCCTGATATTTCTTTTGCAGTTAATAAAGTATGTCAGTTTCTGCATGCACCTACCTAAGCGGATTCTACGATATGTAAAGAGTACCTTAAGTGTTGGACTCACTTTCAGCATGTCATCCTCTACTCTTGTCAGCCCTTTTTTTGATTCTGACTGGGCAGGATGCTTGGATGACAGACGGTCTACTGGTGGTTTTGCAATTTTCTTTGGACCTAATCTTATTCCTTCGTGTGCCAAGAAGCAAGCAACAGTGTCACGATCTAGTACTGAGGCAGAGTATAAAGCACTAGCCAATGCAACAGCTGAGATCATCTTGGTTAAGGCCATGCTCAAGGAACTTGGAATACATGCTCAAACACTATGTCTTTGGTGAGATAATCTTGGTGCCACATATCTTTCTGATAATCCTGTGTTTCATGCAAGGAAAAAGCACATTGAGATCGACTATCACTTTGTGAGAGAAAGAGTTGCAAGCAAGGAGTTGGAGATTTGATTTATTCCTTCAAAAGATCAAGTTGCAAATGGGTTTACAAAAGCTTTGGCTACAAGACAATTCGAAGAGTTTAAACGTAATCTCAACTTGAGAAGTTCACATTAAGGGGGCATGTTAGACATACAATACTGACATATCACGTATGTATAAGTGGTGTGTCATGTATTATGTTATGTGAACATTAGGAGATATTGTTAGGAGGTTAGAGATATCATTTATTCTCTTTTATCTCTTTATCTCTCCAAACCTCCCTGTAATCTGCTCTGTTCGGTTAGCCTTTGAGCTGCCGCATCATGTATCAATCTCACCTATCAATATATATCATGCAGGTCTCCGTGTATGGAGATTGAGACGCTTTCATCATTCTCCACAGTCTTAACATGCCGATGTCATGTTATATTTTATTCTTTACTAAACCCATTATCGTTGTGTCAATCTATCATGATAAGCATAAGGCACACGAATAGCTCCCAAAGGGGTGGCTGCTCTAGATCAGAGCATGGGATAGAAGATGGACAAGGTGTACAAGGTTGTTTTTATCCTTTTCATCTCAAGTACTCTCACCTTTCTTATAAATGAACGATTTCCCAGAAAATGTCAGCTGATATTAATCAAAATTCTCTGTATATCTAAGTCAGTTTGGCTCGTACTAGTCCATTGTGGCGTTGTGTTTTATTTTCAAGATGTGTTAGGCGTCTAGTCAAAGAGTCATCATGTTCTAATTAAACAAGAATAAAGTTAGTGCTCGCTAGTTAATCTAGGGAAACCGCGGTATCAAGTCGGAGCTTTACGAGGAGCATAAGTCTGAGTATGACATGATCTAAGGTGGTTGTGGTTGTGTGTCGGTGTATATACATATATGCATGTAGTGATGTTTGCTTATAACACGCTGACATTGAGAAGCATTACAGAAACAAGAGGGGCACTACACGTGCCCCTGGCCACATGTTCCCATGTGTGTGTCTTCATGATTTAATTGTTGAGATCAATCTGTGAGAGGAAACCCATCATTTCATATGAGAGCGGGGCAGGCAATCGTCATTCAGCATAGCAATGAGAAGAAAGACAAAATGCAGGTTGTTGTCCACAAGGCAATGGATGGTTCTGCGAGGACAGAGATCGATTTCTCTGGACAGTGGAACACATGCATGAGGAAGCTCAATTTGTTGGCAACATGCTCGCTCATGGGATTGTATTGCTTTGATTTGGTTATTACATATGAATTGCGTGAGTATAATAGTAGGTGTGTACTATTGATGGACATAAATCTTCTCTTTTGCCACTAGACTGTAACCCTGTCACTATGGAATAAAACTCCCATTTACCCCGCAAAAAAAAAAAAAACGACGTGCGACTGGTGTTACATAGTACCAAACAAATGGATGGATACATGCCTGTGAAGTGGCTTACACTTCTTCTAGTGTAAGCCAATCCATTCGTGTTATTAGATAAATTTAAAACATTCTCTATATATGTTTGTATGATATTTTTTTCTTGTGCATTTTTTGTTCTAAGAAATAAGAGGAAGGCTTGAAAGGGAAGGGTGATAGTTTTCATAGTTGTGAGAATAGAAGACTCATTCTCAGGTCTTCATAGATCCCGTGGTTGTAACAAACTGAGCGCTAACAGGCCCGGGAGTCAATCTGACATACACAATTGGAGGTGCAAACTAATGTGTTGGTTTGGGTCCCTATTCCCTAGCGCCGCAATCATGAGAGGAGGTTTTTACGCATGACCACGTATAGTTAAGACAACCAAAATATCAACCAGCGATGCAAAAGAAGTGCCAAGGATCTAGGAGTCTGACTAGAAGGGCAGTGCCCGCAGCCACCTAGACGACTGCGTGTGTTGTCGTGCTATTGCCTCTTCTCTGAAAAACTGCATGTATTCATCAGTCTCAAGTAGAAACTCAACCAAAATGGTAATTGTCCCGCTGCACACAAATCTCCATATTCTCGTTGAGAAAATACAAATAGCCAGACATGCCACCATGCCTTTGTGCGCATCGATACCCTGCTCCGATGAAGAGGCATACAGTATAATCCTTTGTCCATGATGCGCTTCAAATGCAATGAGCACATGAGTACTTGGAGACAAACATGATTCACAGTGTTGAAGAACACATACATGATTCCTTGATTCATCTAACTACCCGAGAAACAGTCTTGATGAGATTTTCAAGTACCACACTGTGCATCACCGGCTCAAACCATCGATCATCCAACACCTTGTCGAAAACAACTTTCGTATTTCTTTGCTCCAAGGCGGCAATAGGAGTTGCCTCCCTGGGGAATTGTCCTCCAAATCTTGGGCCTCGCTCTAATATGAATCGCTAGATTTTGTCTCACACATTGATCACATAAGATAAATCATGATACTTGTGGCCATGGGCACGTACGGCGCCCCTCCTTTTTCAATGTTGCTTCTCAACGTCATGGTGTTACAAGCATACATCGCTATCCTGGTGTTAAAAATTCTGGGAAAATTGTGGCGTGAAATCCGAGTTGTAGCCAGGGTTTTGGTTACCGCTCGAAATTTCGATATTTACCATGGTTACCGCATATTTCAGTCTCCCCTCAGTAAATGGGCATTTCCAGCAAAAAAAAATTCAATTATTTGAATATTTTGAATTCAAACGTCAATGTATAGCAAAGTGTGGCAGCACCTCACAGCATGCACGTAGACAACGTTCCACTGAGCTAGTAGCTCTTTTATGATAAATATAAGTTCAAGTGCTATCCATATATATTTTGAAATAATTTGAATTCAAATTCAATTATAATTTTCAGTCTAAATTCGTTCGAAATTTTCTCAAAATTTCGTGGTAACACATTTACCGGCCCCCCTCGGTAAAAATGCCCCATTCTGTAACGAATACCTTGGTTGTAGCTAGCACTAACTTTATTCCTTGATTGAATTAGAACATGATGAATCTTCGACTACACATCCAAAACATCTTGGAAACAAGAAACAACACCATATAACGGACTAGTACATACGTCTTACTAGCACAACCCAAACTGACTTGGAATTGCGGGAATTTTGATTACCTCGAGACATTTTCTAGGAAGTCATTCAATTATAAATAGGAGTAAAGACAAAAAC